>NC_060193.1:46260745-46560745 GCF_021184085.1 Oncorhynchus gorbuscha
AGTAAAGTACCCTGAGAGAAATAATCTACTCAGTAGTCTGGAGTATATCCCCCCCCCCTTGCTTGGCTATGATACATGATACTACTAACAGAATGCTGATAGATTGTATTGGAGTGCAGGAGGACCTAGGTAGGCTCATTTTGTGAATGGGGTGCTCTGGTTTTATATGGATAACCATGAGGAAATGTTTCCTACACTGTGGAGTGATTCCCATATGAAACAAATACTAAAGCGTATGCACAGTTGGAGTCGGACGTTTACATACACCTTAGTCAAATGCATTTAAACTCCGTTTTCACAACTCCTGACATTTAATCCTAGTAAAAAGTCTCTGTTTTAGGGCAGTGAGTATTACCACTTTATTTTAAGAATGTGAAATGTCAGAATAATAGTAGAATGAATAATACATTTCAGTTTTAATTTCTTTCATCGCATTCCCAGTGGGTCAGAAGTGTACATATACTCAATTAGTATTTGGTAGCATTGCCTTTAAATTGTTTAACTTGAGTCAAACATTTCGGGTAGCCTTCCACAAGCTTCACACAATAACTTGGGTGAATTTTGGCTCATTCCTCCTGACAGAGCTGGTGTAACTGAGTCAGGTTTGTAGGCATCCTTGCTCGCACACGCATTTTCAGTTCTGCCCACAAATTTTCTATAGGATTGAGGTCAGGGCTTTGTGATGGCCACTCCAATAACTTGCCAGAACTTTGATAGAATGCTTTGGGTCATTGTCCATTTGGAAGACCCATTTGCGACCAAGCTTTAACTTCCTAACTGATGTCTTGAGATGTTGCTTCAATTGTTCCACATAATTTTCCTACCTTTACAATAACATGAATTTTGTGAAGTGCACCAGTCCCTCCTGCAGCAAAGCACCCCCACAACATGATGCTGCCACCCCTGTGCGTCACGGTTGGGATGGAGTTCTTCGGCTTGCAAGCCTCCCCCTTTTTCCTCCAAACATAACAATGGTCATTATGGCCAAACAGTTCTATTTTTGTTTCAACAGACCAGAGGACATTTCTCCAAAAAGTATGATCTTTGTCCCCATATGCAGTTGCAAACCGTAGTCTGGCTTTTTTTATGGCAGTTTTGGAGCAGTGGCATCCTTGCTGTCGATATAGGACTATTTTTTACTGTGGATATAGATACTTTTGTACCTGTTTCCTCCAGCATCTTCACAAGTTCCTTTGCTGTTGTTCTGGGATTGAGTTGCATTTTTCTCACCAAAGAACGTTCATCTCTAGGAGACAGAACGTGTCTTCTTCCTGAGCGATATGATGGCTGCATGGCCCCATGGTGTTTATACTTGCATACTATTGTTTGTACCGATGAACGTGGCACCTTCAGGCTTTTGGAAATTGTTCCCAAGGATGAATCAGACTTGTGGATGTCTACATTTCTTTTTTGATTTTTCCATGATGTCAAGCAAAGAGTCACTGAGTTTGAAGGTAGGCCTTGTAATACATCCATAGGTACACCTCCTATTGACTCAAATGATGTCAATTAGCCGATCAGAAGCTTCTAAAGCCATGACATCATTCTTTGGATTTTTTCCAAGCTGTTTAAAGGCACAGTCAACCTAGTGCATGTAATCTTCTGACCCACTGGAATTGTGATACAGTGAATTATAAGTGAAATAATCTGTCTGTAAACAATTGTTGGAAAAATTACTTGTGTCATGCACAAAGTACAGTCGAGGCCAAGACATTTTGAGAATTTTCACAAAGTCTGCTACCTCAGTTTGTATGATGGCAATTTGCATATACTCCAGAATGTTATGAAGAGTGATCAGATGAATTGCAATTAATTGCAAAGTCCCTCTTTGCCATGCAAATTAACTGAATCCCCAAAAAACATAATGTCAGTGATTCTCTCGTTAACACAGGTGTGAGTGTTGATGAGGACAAGGCTGGAGATCACTCTGTCATGCTGATTGAGTTTTAATAACAGACTGGAAGCTTCAAAAGGAGGGTGGTGCTTGGAATCATTGTTCCTCCTCTGTCAACCATGGTTACCTGCAAGGAAACACGTGCCGTCATCATTGCTTTGCACAAAAAGGGCTTCACAGGCAAGGATATTGCTGCCAGTAAGATCGCATCTAAATCAACCATTTATCGGATCATCAAGAACTTCAAGGAGAGTGGTTCAATTGTTGTCAAGAAGGCTTCAGGGCGCCCAAGAAAGTCCAGCAAGCGCCAGGACCATCTTCTAAAGTTGATTCAGCTGTGGGATCGGGGCACCACCAGTACAGAGCTTGCTTAGAAATGGCAGCAGGCAGGTGTGAGTGAGTGCATCTGCATGCACAATGAGGCAAAGTCTTTTGGAGGATGGCCTGGTGTCAAGAAGGGCAGATAAGAAGCCAGGAAGAACATCAGGGACAGACTGATATTCTGCAAAAGTTACAGGAATTGGACTGCTGAGGACTGGGGTCCAGTTATTTTCTCTGATGAATCCCCTTTCCGATTGTTTGGGGCATCCGGAAAAAAGCTTGTCCGGAGAAGACAAGGTGAGCGCTACCATCAGTCCTGTGTCATGCCAACAGTAAAACATCAATATTTTGTGTCCATGGCCAGGAAACTCCCCAGACCTTAATCCCATTGAGAACTTGTGGTCAAAACCTCAAGAGGCGGGTGGACAAACAAAAACTCACAAATCCTGACAAACTCCAAGCATTGATTATGCAAGAATTGGCTGCATAGTCAGGATGTGGCCCAGAAGTTAATTGACAGCATGCAAGGGCGGATTGCAGAGGTCTTGAAAAAGAAGGGTCAACACTGCAAATATTTACTCTTTTGCATCAACTTCATGTAATTGTCAATAAAAGCCTTTGACACGTAGGAAATGCTTATAATTATACTTCAGTATTCCATAGTAACATCTGACAAAAATATCTAAAGACACTGAAGCAGCAAACTTTGTGAAAATTAATGCTTGTGTCATTCTCAAAACTTTTGGCCACGACTGTAGATAGATATCCTAACTGACTTGCCAAAACTATAGTTTGTTAACAAGAAATTTGTGGAGTGGTTGAAAAATTAGTTTTAATGACTTAAGTGTATGTAAACTTCCAACTACAACTGTACTGTGTTAGGAATACTGTAGTGTTCACTGTAGTGTTTTTGGACTTTATTGTAGTATTCACTGTCATGTTTTTGTGGGCTGAAGTCCTCAAAAGCAGTACAGTGAATACTGTAGTATTTAATGTAGTATACAGTAGTGTTTACTATAGTATAAATGCTGTGGTAAAATAAGAGTAGTATGTACTATAGTAATTACTATAGTGTATTTTTCAGAATATAATGCTGTATACTGTAATATTTACTCTAGTGTGTTTGGGGACATTACTGTTGTATTTAGTATAGTGTTTTTGTTTTATTATATCTGACATAGTAGTGGGGGGCTTTTTCCTTGAGGAAACTTACTGGAGAAATGCTAAACACTAAGCAAATTTTCCATAACCTTCAGGTACGTAGAACTGGGTTCTGAACGGAGATTTCAAAGCAAACAATATGGTCTATACTTGGCATGTAGGTGTGTCACTTACAGGTGGGCACACGTTGGGATACGGGGGAGGGGAATGGGTAGGGTAGATGTGAATGAAATACGGTCGTATTTTCTATATTTTTTGGACAGTGTTTTTGTGGACCGTAGTGTTTTTGCAGACATTTCTGTCGTGTTTACTACAGTTTTTGTGTGTGTGGATAATACTGTAGTTATAAGGGCACAAGGCGAAACGCAGACACGGGAGGCAGATGGTTGAGCTCCGATATTTGTCATAACAAAATGGGTAGGCAATAGCCAGGTCGGGACAGGCGAGAGGTCAAAAACCAGGTCAGAGCCAAACAGTACCAGGCAATATATTTTTTTAAATTGAACCTTTATTTAAGAACACATTCTTATTTACAATGACGGCCTACCAAAATGCAAAAGACCTCCTGCGGGGACAGGGGCCTGGGATTCAAATAAATAATATATAAATATAGGACAAAACACACATCACAACAAGAGAGACAACACAACACTAACGAGAGACCTAAGACAACATAGCAAGGCCGCAACACTTGACAAGACAACATGGTAGCAGTACAAAACATGGTACAAAAATTATTGGGCACAGTCAACAACACAGAAGTTCAATTAGGTAGAGACAACAATACATCACACCAAGCAGCCACAACTGTCAGTAACAGTGTCCATGATTGAGTCTTTGAATGAAAATATTGAGATAAAACTGTCCAGTTTGAGTGTTTGTTGCAGCTCGTTCCAGTCGCTAGCTGCAGCGAACTGAAAAGACGAGCGACCCAGGGATGAGTGTGCTTTGGGAACCTTTAACAGAATGTGCCTGGCAGAACCGGTGTTGTATGTGGAGGATGAGGGCTGCAGTAGATATCTCAGATAGGAGAGAGTGAGGCCTAAGAGGGTTTTTATAAATGAGCATCAACCAGTGGGTCTTGCGACAAGTATACAGAGATGACCAGTTTACAGAGGAATATAGAGTGCAGTGATGTGTCCTATAAGGAGCATTGGTGGCAAATATGATGGCCGAATGGTATAGATCGTCTAGCCGCTCGAGAGCACCCTTACCTGCCGATCTATAAATTATGTCTCCGTAATCTAGCATGGGTAGGATGGTCATCTGAATCAGGGTTAGTTTGGCAGCGATAGGCAGGCTTTAGGTCAGGACAGGCATGGTTTCAGTAATAAGGTCAGAGTCCAAACAGTACAATTGGATAGGTAGGCTCGAGATCAGAACAGGCAGAGTGGTCAGGCAGGTGGGTTAGGTGTCAGGACAGGCAAGGGTCAAAACCAGGAGGGCTAGGAAAAACAGACTGGGAGAAGGCGCTAGGAAAAACCGCTGGTCGACTTGGCAAAACAAGACGAACTGGCACAGAGAGACAGGAAACGCAGGGATAAATACACTGGGGATAATAAGCGACACCTGGAGGGGGGTGGAGACAAGCACAAGGACAGGTGAAACAGACCAGGACGTGACAGTAGAAGTATTCAACAGTACACAAAAAATACAATGTACTACAGTACACATGATCAAGGGATACCACAGTGTGTAGCATAGTATTCTACAGTAAACTTCAGAATTCTATAGTAAGTACTGTAGTATTTTTTATGTGTGTTTTGGGCGGCATCCTTTTTCTCCCCCCTTTTCCAGAACTGTGTACTTGCGCCATTCCTGTCATGAATTTACAAGCATTGGATTGGTGTAATCATTGGCTAGAGAGTTTCCACCACGGTTAACTCCATAATGGCAAGTGTGCAAGTGCACACTTTTAGGTTTTCTTTTATTGAAACTGCTGCTATGTGCAACGTTATCCTGACCATAACGATGTCACACAAGGTAATAAAGCAGTTTGCCAATATAGTATCTCTGTTGTTGCTTCCACTCGAAACCACACTTTTATGTTGTTCTCTATTTCATGCTATTGATTTGTTAGAAAGACACAATTTCATGCCTTGCATCTCTTGCACATTCTGATCATACACAGAGGGGACTTGCAGTCATAGATTTGCTATATGCTCAACAAGCGGACATCTATTGGAAGGGATTTGGACAGCATACTGTATGTAGCCTTTGATGTGTCGAGGATTAACTTACATGTCCCATTCTCTCTTCCCTGCAGGGTAACCAACCAAGCTGAAAGTGGGTCGACGAGCAAAGACATCTGGAGACAAATACAGGCACTGCACCCCCGACCAATGACCTACACGTAGACCCATTCTTTTGGGATGGGGGGCACCGAGTTGCACAAAACTGCTCTGATTGGCTGGAGCTCTGTCTGTCAGCTGTCAATCACAGCCTGAGGAGCAGGTTATTGGTCTGGGTTGCTGTGGGGGGTGGGAGAGGAGTTCCGGGAACTTCCAGGACCACAATCTGCTTGGCTGAGTGCAGCAGGAGCATGTTGAGGGGAGCCAGGCCAGGGGGAACCAGTACCTCTCCATTGAGCTCTGGAGGAGCCACTATAGCCCATGGAATGGGGATGGTCTACCTATCCAAGGTCTACCTTCTCTTATGGATTGGCTTCCTGTTAGCGTCTGTGTGTCTGCCGGTCGTGGCTCAGACCCAAGTCCACCCTGTTGTCACCACGAATTACGGGAAGCTGCGGGGGTTAAAGACGACACTGCCCAATGAGATCCTAGGGCCCGTGGAGCAGTACTTGGGGATCCCGTACGCTTTGGCCCCTACAGGGGAGAGACGCTTCCAGCCCCCCGAGCCGCCCATGTCCTGGCCTGGGATCAGGAATGCTACCCAGTTCGCCTCTGTGTGTCCACAGTACCTGGAGGAAAAGTTACTCAACGACATGCTGCCGGTGTGGTTCACAGCCAACTTGGATACAGTGGTAACCTATATGCAGGACCAGAACGAGGACTGCCTGTACCTAAACATTTACGTGCCAACTGAGGATGGTATGTGACACCTTGACTAACACAAATGTCTTGTTATCCTCCGTTTGTCTTCTTGTTTGATTTGACATTTCACTTTGCAGGTCCATTTGTTCTGAAGCAGTTCAAAGTGGCTGGGATAACTACTTGAACCAGAAACGGTGGTGTACTCTTGATCAAAGTGCGATACTTTTACCAAAGGTGCACAATGATTTTTTGACCGAAGGCTTGAAATGAATGTGGACTACTGTATGTGGTGTAATAGAGGGAGAAAATAGATATTTAGACCTCCCTACTGTCTGAGGGCGTAGGATGTCCCGCTCCTGTCTATTCTATTCTGTAGCAGTCAACCTGCTCCCCTGTTGAATTGGGTGCAGTGCAGACGTCCCGTATGGGGTTTGAGTGAGCACTCCTGACTCGGAGTAGTTCTGACACTTACACCACGGATGTAATGCACTTACCCCCTTCAGGCCCCACCATCAGATTCCTGCAGCGAGATAAAATAAAATAAAGAGCTGGTTAACTTAGTGCAACTGGAACACAGATGTTTAAGGTCGAACCGTGAACTGTCGCTGGGCTGTCGCTGTCTCTTCTGAAGAGACAGACTCTTTCCGGTCTACGAAGGTCAATGTCAAGAGAATTCTCCAATGTATTTATGCGGGAACTCTAGACCTCTCTATGCTACATTTAGCCAGAGCTCTTGCGAGATTAAGTACCACAGAAGGCGATAGATAATCTGACAATCCCAGTCCGGATGCACAGCCTGGGTCGTTACTCTGACACACAATCTCCTGAGAATTATAAGAACAGTTCTTATAATCACTGGCGTGAACTGAAATCTCTATCCCCCGTGTGCAATTTCTCGTTTACGTGTAGGCAACTGGACTCAAATATGTAGGAGGTCCAAGTGTATCCATTCTATCCAGTCATGTCTGTTGCCGTGTGGCTTTACCAATAATGTGACAGGAAAGGTATGGTTGTAGAAGTGGAGTGGATCAAGGGTTAGAATTCTGGTGGACGGATTGCAGCAGTTGCTGCTGTCTATCCGCTGGTTTTAGCAGAGGCCTCTGAACTCCTTTGTCTGTGTATTGGTAATATTAGACCCTCGGGTCATATGACGAGCCTCAGGTATCTTTCATTTGGATACATTATGCCTTCTAACCTGAATTCATAGATGTCAATTACAGAATGCAGGCAGTCTCAAGTATCAGTACATTAGGATACGTTTGCCGGCATTAAAATGTATGAATGCAGGCCATGAATGTTGATGTGTTAAGAATCTCCTGAACTAACGCTACAGTTCTTAGCTCATGGCAATTGGCCCGAAGGAAAGACTCAACAGCTCCTCTTCAGGAGCCTAGAAGACTACTCTCTCCATATTATTTTTGAGTGCATCCAAAATGGCACCTTATTCCCTTACATAGTGCACTACTTTTGACCAGGGCCCCTATTCCCTACTACATAGTGCACCACGTGTGCCATTTGGGACACAGGCTCTGTCTCCTCTTGAGGAGTCAGTGCTTCATGGAAGACATCTCTCTCTCTCTCTCTCTCCCTGTTCTCTCTCTCTCTCCCTGCCCGTCATCCTTACAGACGCCCTCAGAGTTGGCCTTTTCAAATCCTGTGTAATGTGGAGACATCCTGACAGCTCGGGATCAGAAAAGAGGATTTATAGTTTTATAGCTCTCCTTTTGAAATGGACTGACAGATTAAGAACGCTTCCATTGTGTCGTCTGATTTAAGTACAAACGACTGCGCCATATATAGTTCAATATTGATAACCTGCACAAGTTCTGTTCTTTTGTATCCTTTTTGATTGTGCAGTGTGGGTGGTGAATTCTGTTTTGGCTAGCAAGGGTTGGCTTGTGAAAAGTGGTACATTTGGGATTGTATTTTAATGCCAGAGCTCCTTTAATTTGAGGTGCAGTGTCTCTGTGTGTGTGTCTGCGTGTGTTTGTATGTCTGTGTGTGTGTGTGTGTGTGTGTGTGTGTGTGTGTGTGTGTGTGTGTGTGTGTGTGTGTGTGTGTGTGTGTGTGTGTGTGTGTGTGTGTGTGTGTGTGTGTGTGTGTGTGTGTGTGTGTGTGTGTGTGTGTGTGTGTGTGTGTGTGTGTGTGTGTGTGTGTGTGTGTGTGTGTGTGTGTGTGTGTGTGTGTGTGTATGATAGCTCCTGGAGCTGTTGCTGGAGCTGTCTTTATCTGCCTCTGCAGTTGCTGCAGACTGGGTACTACTGCGGAGACCCGGGAGGTAAACCTGTTTTATTGTGAATTAATCAGAGTGAATATGGAGCCTCTTGAGGGCTCTTCTGGGTGAGAAGACAATACCACAATGGGTCCGTGTCCCAAATGGCACCTTTAGGGCTCATAGTGCTCTGGTCAAACATAGTGCACTATGCAAGGAATTGGGTGCAATTTGGGATACATCCCAGGCCTCATCTCTTTCTCTCTCCATCTTTAATTATGAACACCCTCCTATATTAGTTCTGTGTTACTTATCAACACTGGAACAGAAATAGAAAGCAGAAATTACAACAAATGTATTGCTTGTTACCCACATGTGTGCTCCCAGAGATAATGGCCTGTGATTTATCAGATCTTTGTTGGTTTTAGGGGTGTATGGCTGTGGCCCACGCTACAGTACATCCAAAATGGCCCCCTGTTCCCTACATACTGGAGTTGGCTCTGTTCATGAGGCTCTGGTCAAAAGTAGTGCACTATATAGGGAATAGGGTGCCATTTCAGACTCACCTCCATCAATGGGATAGTGCAGCAGATAACCTGTATTCTTGTATTTCATTATGAATCCAATTCTCCTTTGCATAGAAACACAGGAGGGAGAAAAGCTACAGTACATTGAAGAAAGAGAACAAATACATGGACAGGGCTTGAATGACAGCTCAATACAGTATTATAGTAGGTTTACCTTGCCCTAGTGCTTTTTCTTGTGTGAGTGGCTTGTGTAAGAGAGAGCCGTGCTCTTTGGGCCCTTCCCAAATGGCACCCTATTCCCTATATAGTGCACTCCTTTTACCAGGGTCCATGGGGAATGTCCACTGAAAGGGAATGGGGAGCCGTTTGGGACGCAGGCCCTTCTCTGAGCATAAGTAGCCTGCCAATCCCAGTTGGGTTCACAGCACTGGAGCCTGAGCTATTAGCTGCCAGTCTGTCTGTGGTGAGTGTGTGATTCAGACAGCCAGTCATACGCATGGAGAGGCAGGCAAGGCCAAGCAGGCAAGGCCAGGCATGCAGAGAGGGGACAATATCTCCAGGCTAGGTCATGATACAGCACAAATGGCACCTAGAAGGCTGTGGTGTAAAGTTGGTACACTATAGGGACTAGGTTGCCTCCTTAGGGAAGAGGAAAAGGGCTCTGGTCAAAAGTAGCGCACTATAGGGAATGGAGAGCCGTTTGGGATGCATCACTACAAACCTTGGACAACTCTGCACGCTCTCGGTTTTCCCTTTTGACTTTTTCAAGGGCAACAAACAAACCAAGACTCAGTCAAACACTGAGACGGATTTCTTCTTTCATCTGGTCTGACCGATGTGCTGGGTGTCTGTCTGATGGTCGTAACCATCAGACAGACACGCGTGAGGGGGGAGGAGGGGGAGGGGGGAGGGGGGGGGCATTCTGTACAGGACAGATGTGGGAGTTTATGCTTTGCTGCGTTAAACTGACATGGCCACTTGCCTTTGTTTGTACAGCTTGAGATACCGTTAACTGGGAGATTACAGGCCTGTTCAGTTGTGTGTGCGTGCGTGTGCGTGTGTGTGTGTGTCAAGCCTTAGGCCTCATTATGTACTAACCAGCTAGCGATCTAGCGCCTCAGAGACACCAGACCAACATAGTGTCAAAACAAACAGTTATCATAGCAATGTTTGTTGTTTTCTTTAAATTAAATAATAGTTTAATTAGAACTAGAATGCAATCCAAATGGCACCCTATACCCTGTATAGTTAACTACTTGTCACCATGGCCCATAGGGTTTTGGTCAAATATAGTGGACTATATAGAGGATAGGCCCTTATGGAAGATCACAGGAATTTCACGTGAACATGTGAAGTGTTCCAAAAACACATGTTTTCATGTGATTTCACGTGACCTCATGTGAAGTTAATGTGATTACGTGTAAAGCAACATGATCACATCCCACTGGGCACAGACGTCAATTCAAAGTCTGTTCCATCTTGGTTCCACGTCATTTCATTGAAAAGACATGGAACCAACATTGATTCAACCAGTGTGTGCCCAGTGGAAATCAAAGTGTTCCAAAAAGACGTTTTGATTTGACATGGGAAATCATGTGATCTTCCACACGTCTAATCATATGGTTTCTCTTGAAGGCGGGTGGGATGCAACCACAGTCTGAGACCGGCCAAGTGGCTACGCCATGTCACAGGATGCTACTCCTGTCTCAGCTGTCTTAGTCTTAATAATGATCATCGTTACAACTCTGATGGGTCTGTCAGTGAGTCAATCCGCAGTGCCTATCTGAGAATGAAGTCTAGAATCAACCAGGTATTCTCACGACCACAGCAGGCTAACAGTCCAGTTGTCGACCTAGCCATGGCTAATCACGTCATCTTAACAACACGTCCATCTCAAATAGCACAGGACCCAAATCAGACCCCTGTGGAGAACGGGTCAACACTACCTGCACATTACAGTACATACACTATTACAACCCCATACAGCCCCTGTATTCATACATCACACACTGTTACCGGGCTGGCAGTGGAAATCACTGCAGTGTCTCTAATGCCTCATAACACGACTAAATCAAATTAAATCAAATCAAATGTTATTTGTCACAAGGCAGTAGAACAAAGTGGAGTCGCAATTCAACGGCTCAGACACAAGACGCATGTGGCAGGGTCTGCAGGAAATCATGGACTACAAAAAGAAAACTAGCCACGTCACGGACACCGACGTCTTGCTTCCAGACAAACTAAACACCTTCTTTGCCCGCTTTGAGGATATTACAGTGCCACCGTCGTGGCCTGCTAACGAGGACTGCACCCCCCTCTCCCTCCTTCTCCGTGGCCGACGTGAGTAAGACATTTAAATGTGTTAACCCTCACAAGGCTGCTGGCCCAGACGGCATCCCTAGCCATGTCCTCAGAGCATGCGCAGACCAGCTGGCTGGTGTGTTTACGGATATATTCAATCGCTCCCTATCTCAGTCTAATGTCCCCACATGCTTCAAGATGGACACCATTGTTCCTGGACCCAAGAAGGCAAAGATAACTGAACTAAATGACTACCACTCACTTCTGTCATCATGAAGTGCTTTGAGAGACTAGTCAAGGATCATATCGCCTCCACCTTCCCGGCCACCCTAGACCCACTTCAGTTTGCATACCTCCCCAATAGGTCCACAGACGATGCAATCGCCATCACACTGCACACTGCCCTATCCCATCTGGACAAGAGGAATACCTATGTAAGAATGTGGTTCATTGACTACAGCTCAGCATTCAAGTTTGCAGACGACACAACAGTAGTGGGCTTGATTGCCAACAACGACGAAACAGCCTACAGGGAGGAGGTGAGGGCACTCGGAGTGTGGTGTCAGGAAAACAACCACTCACTCAAGGGTAACAAAACAAAGGAGATGATCGTGGAGTTCAGGAAATAGCAGAGGGACCACCCCCTTATCCACATCGAAGGGAGAGCAGTGGAGAAGGTGGAAAGTTTTAAGTTCCTCAACTTACACATCACAGACAAACTCCTGCCGGGCTGTATCACAGCCTGGTACAGCAACTGCACCACCCTCAACCGCAAGGCTCTCCAGAGGGTGGTGTGGTCTGCACAACGCATCACCGGAGGCAAACTACCTGCCCTCCAGGACACCTACAGCATCCAATGTCACAGGAAGGCCAAAAAGATCATCAAGGAAAACAAGCACCCACACCACTGCCTGTTCACACCGCTACCATCCAGAAGGCGAGGTCACTATAGGGGCATCAAAGCTGGGACCAAGAGACTGAAAGACAGCTTCTATGCTAAACAGCATTCCCTAACTCAGAGGGGCTGCTGCCTACATTGAGACCCAATCACTGTCACTTTAATGAAAGGATCTCTAGTCACTTTAAATAATGCCTCTTTAATAATGTGCACATACAGTTGAAGTCGGAAGTTCATATACACTTGTAATCATTAAAACTAGTTTTTCAACCAAATTTCTTGTTAACAAACTATAGTTTTGGCAAGTCGGTTAGGACATCTACTTTGTGCATGACACAAGTAATTTTTCCAACAAATGTTTACAGATTACAGATTATTTCACTTATAATTCACTGTATCACAATTCCAGAGGGTCAGAAGTTTACATACACCAAGTTGACTGTGCCTTTAAACAGCATGGAAAATTCCAGAAAGTGATGTCATGGCTTTAGAAACTTCTGATAGGCTAATTGACATAATTTGAGTCAATAGGTGTACCTGTGGATGTATTTCAAGGCCTACCTTCTCTCTCAGTGCCTCTTTGCTTGACATCATGGGACAATAGTATGCAAGTATAAACACCATGGGACCACGCAGCCGTCATACCACTCAGGAAGGAGAAGCGTTCTGTCTCCTAGAGATGAACGTACTTTGGATCGAAAAGTGCAACTCAATCCCAGAACAACAGCGAAGGACCTTGTGAAGATGCTGGAGGAAACAGGTACAAAAGTATCTATATCCACAGTAAAACGAGTTCTATATCGACATAACCTGAAAGTCCACTCAGCAAGGAAGAAGCCACTACTCCAAAACCGCCATAAAAAAGCCAGACTACAGTTTTGCAACTGCACATGGGGACAAAGATTGTACTTTTTGAAGAAATGTCCTCTGGTCTGATGAAACAAAAATAGAACTGTTTGGCCATAATGACCATCGTTATGTTTGGAGGAAAAAACGGGAGGCTTGCAAGCCGAAGAACACCATCCCAACCGTGAAGCACGTGGGTGGCAGCATCATGTTGTGGGGATGCGTTGCTGCAGGAGGGACTGGTGCACTTCACAAAATAGATGGCATCATGAGGCAGGACAGTTATGTGGAGATATTGAGGCAACATCTCAAGACATCAGTCAAGAAGTTAAGGCTTGGTTGCAAATGGGTCTTACAAATGGACAATGACCCGAAGCATACTTCCAAAATTGTGGCAAAATGGCTTAAGGACAACAAAGTCAAGGTATTGGAGCCCTGACCTCGATCCTATGGAACATTTGTGGGCAGAACTGAAAAAGAGTGTGCGACACAAGTTAAACAACTTAAAGGCAATGCTACCAAATACTAATTGAGTGTATGTGAACTTCTGACCCACTGGGAATGTGATGAAATAAATTAAAGCTGAAATAAATCATTCTCTCTAATATTATTCTGACATTTCACATTATTAAAATAAAGTGGTAATCCTAACTGACCTAAGACAATGACTAATGACTTTTTACTAGGATTAAATGTCAGGAGTTGTGAAAAACAGTTAAAATGTATTTGGCTAAGGTGTATGTTAACTTCCGACTTCATCTGTTCTTACCTGTACTAAACATCTGTGTTTTGTGAACAGTTCTTATCAGAATGCTGTGTTGGTGCTCCTACTTTTGTGTGTCATGCTATCCAATTGGTTACTGTTAGAATGAATGTTTCCACAATAATTTTCTTCTCAACACAAATGCCAAAGATTTAGTAAGTTTTCAATGCATTTTTATCATTAGTTTTTGTTTTTTATAAGAGCCAGTTTTAAAAAATATATATTTTTTATTTCTGTCTCCCCTCTTCCCCTCTACTTTTCTCCCTCCTGTTGTTGGCCGTAGGAGCCAACTCAAACAGTCAAGGCGGTGATTTCACCAATAATGATGGTGACGAAGACAAAGGTATTTTTCTGTCTTTTTCCCTTTTTGACCCCCAAAAACAAAAGCCTGATATTCATGCATGTGCACAACTATTTTTAGATTTAAAAAATGGTTTTGTTTTTTTGTTTTGTTTTTTTCCCCCCTTTTTATCCCTTGAAGTGCATATCAATGGGCACCTCTTGGATCTTCCTTTAAAAATTTTTTTTAAACAACCTCTTTCCTCTTTGGAGATGCAGATCATAATTTACAGCGAACCAGAAGGTTGTGTACTAAGGGTGAAAGGTCACCCCTAAATGGGGAATGAGGTGTACGCTCCAATAGTCACCGTTCCCAAGAATCTCCCGCCTCACTCCCACCTTTGCTGCAAAGTGAAAGATGTTCAATTGAAACTCTGCATGTATTTTCTCTGGCCTCCTCGGAGGTGAGGTTATTAAACAGTCATGTTTTCCCTTTGGGTTATTTTCTTCTTTCTTTGTCTTCATTGCTCGGTGAAGCATGAGCACGACACTAACCCACGTTTGTTCAGTTTTGACAGTTGGAGACCTTGTTCATTTGGAACTCTGTCAAAGTCTCTGTCATATGTTTTCTGTTCGCTTTCTTTTGCTTGGTACTGTTAACCCAAAATGGTGGTTCGATTGTGTTTCTCTAAAGATCTGGGGATGGCTAGGAGATGAGTGAAAGCACTGGGGAAATTTTCAGTCACGATAAGGCACAGGTTGTCTTCATGGTTTTAAAATCAAAGGGCAGAGCGCCGACATTTTTCGATCACTGTGCCACGACGGTTGGCATTTTCTTTCTCGAAAGCTGCAACGCGGGAACGTGTCGTTTTTTAACTCCTCAGAACATACCGGGCTTTATCCAGGCATTTTCTACCTCTCAGTGACGTACTGTAGAAATTGCCTTCTTATAGCCGTCTTGATAATGTGAAAGGTAATAGGCCTAGGTAGGTAGGAGTGAAAGCTGTGAATACGGTTCTCCTTACATCCCTATTAGGGGAGATTGCTAAAGGCCATCCTGTGTGCATTAACTTTTCTTCATAACCTTTTTCTCATGTCATTATCAGACGTGTTTATTTCTACTTTTTTTTACCCCTCAGAAATCGTCAAACGTTTTTCAGAAGTATATATTGTCTCCTTTAGATTCTACTGGTAATTTCCATGAATGCCTTTACTGTTTTCTCAATGTGTATTGTCTGATCAACTGGGTAAGAATCTCTCTGTGTGTACAGATGCACAAGTTTAACTAACTGTTCAGGCTGTTTCTGTTGAAGAAGAAATAGAAATAAACATTTTATCCATCCAGGCCTTTAAAAGTACACGGCAGTGCTTCATTTTAAGACGTACTGCCGTGTCGTGTCAAACCCACGCCTGTGTTTTCAGGAGTGCTACTACCAGTGCAGAATCCATGCTCACTGACTGTTTGAACATCTGCACTGGCGATGAATTACCCCCCCTCGTTCCCCTGAGATTATAACTCTGCTGCCATAGAGTACAGAGACTCCTCACGCACACATGCAAGCATTCCCGTGCACGCGCACACACACACTGACCCACGGAAGGGACGCACACACACATGCGCGCACACACACACTGACGCACGGAAGGGACGCACACACACATGCGCGCACACACACACTGACGCACGGAAGGGACGCACAAACACACACACACACGCACACACGCACACATGCGCACCTCGCTCACAGCACAACAATGCAGCTCACTGAGTCACTCCTTCCTCTAACTACTACCTTCTCTGTTGCAGTTCCCTCACTAAAAACACTCACCTCAGGCTTCAATGAGATAGAAGCGTATTCCTATTCTCTTGGAAGTTTTAAAGGGCTGCCTCAAGGAAACTTTGAAATGAGCGATCAAATTATATCCTTATTATTTCATGACTTAGTTTGGAGTAAGAAAGAAAGGGTATTATTGGAAATGTCTCTGTAATTGAGACCATGTCTAAGTACATTAGAGGAGTGGAGTTTGTACGTACATACTTCAAAACTATAGTGTGGTAGCTAATATAATGACTTTGAGACATCTGAGACTAAGCTCTGCACAATTTTGTTTTTGTTAATTGCTCTTCTGTTTTCCTTGACAGGTCTTTGTATGGCACATAGAGACGTGTGTAGAGATGGTGTTAAAGCAAGATCGTATCCAGATTGACACCAAACTGGGAGAAAAAAACGTACTGAAACGGACGGATTACCTTAACTTTTCCAATAAGAAACACTAGTTTACGGTTGCGAAACATTTTGCTACGATGTGCTCTAATGATTACGACCCAGCTCTCTCAGACAGGAACAGGAAGTGTAACCAGCTACTTCCTGTCTGACTGTGGGTTTGGAGGAGCTCACTGTTCCCCCTGTATGGTCATTAACTGCCATCTCCCATCCTTCTATCCCTTCCTTCCTTCCATCCCTCCCTTTCATCCCTCTATCCCATCACTAACACTTGGAAAATGCTGAAACCAATGGAAAATTCTGATGACCCACCCTCCCCGACTCGCTCCCTCCCTTCTCCCCCATTCTCTCTCCCTTTCCCTCTCTCCCTCCTCTCCCTCCTCTCCCTCCCTCTCCCGCTCCATATAGAGATGAGTAATGTGTGTGGCGCCGCTGTGCCATGGAGGAATATATTATCCCCTCAGCCCGGTGTGGCAGTGATGAATATCTAGGGCATGCTCACTGCGGAGTCACCCAGCCAGGGACCTCTCAGCTAGGCAGCTCCATGCAGCTCCTTTACAGAGATAGAGCCCAGAGAGAATAGAGAGAATAGAGAGAGAGAGTGAAAGAGAGAAGGAGTGGGGGGAGGGGTACGAGGGATGGGGAGAGAGAAGAGAGATAGGTAGAGGGAAGAGAGAAGCGAGAAGCGAGAAAAGTATTCTCTTCTCTCCTCCTCTCTTCTCTCTCTCTCTTTCATGGCGCTCTCTCTCCTCTATCTCTGTCTCCACTCTCTTCCCTCTCCCTCTCTCTATTTCTGTTTTAAGTGCTCTGCAGTGACCGGATGGAGACACGCTGGGACAAGGAGACCCTAAGATGACCCCTTCCGAAAATATTAAAAATAAAAAACCATGCTCCTAAAATCTGCCATAGTCTGTTAGAACAGATCAAAGTTGCATATCTGTCTTAGTCTCCTCCAGTTCAACATCCCCAGAGCAAGTCAACATTAGAGATGAAGAGTGACAGCCAATTTGCCTTCTATGTTTGATCGAAGGCCAGCCAAATTCCATCTCAGAGCAAAGAACTCAGAACCTAGCTTTAAAGAAGAGCCTGAAAACTTTTTATTTAAATAAAACATTTTTAGAGGTGGATCAGCTTAATATTGCGGAAAGATTGTTGCTTCCATCAATGCAATTATCTGCATAATTTCCAATCTCCCGTATCTTTTTTTGGTAAATATATATATCCATATAAAAGTCTGGAGTTTACGTACACCTTAGCCAAATGCATTTAAACTCAGTTTTTCACAATTCCTGACATTTAATCCTAGTAAAAATTCCCTCTTAGGTCAGTTAGGATCACTACTTTATTTTAAGAATGTGAAATGTCAGAATAATAGTAGAGATAATGATTTATTTCAGCTTTTATTTCTTTCATCACATTCCCAGTGGGTCAGAAGTTTACATACACTCAATTAGTATTTGGTATCATTGCCTTTAAATTGTTTAACTTGGGTCAAACGTTTCGGGTAGCCTTCCACAAGCTTCCCACAATAAGTTGGGTGAATTTTGGCTCATTCCTCCTGACAGAGCTGGTGTAACTGAGTCAGGTTTGTAGGCCTCCTTGCTCGCACACGCATTTTCAGTTCTGCCCACACATTTTCTATAGGATTGAGGTCAGGGCTTTGTGATGGCCATCTTGACTTTGTTGTCCTTAAGCCATTTTGCCACAAATTTGGAAGTATGCTTGGGGTCATTGTCCATTTGTAAGACCCATTTGCGACCAAGGTTTTAACTTCCTGACTGATGTCTTGAGATGTTTCTTCAATATATTCACATCATTTTAATTCCTCATGAAGCCATCTATTTTGTGAAGTGCACCAGTCCCTCCTGCAGCAAAGCACTCCCACAACATGATGCTGCCACCCCCATGCTTCACGGTTGGAATGGTATTCTTCAGCTTGCAAGCCTCCCCTTTTTTCCACCAAACATAACAATGGTCATTATGGCCAAACAGTTCTATTGTTGTTTCATCAGACCAGAGGACATTTCTCCAAAAGTACAATCTTTGTCCCCATGTGCAGCTGCAAACCGTAGTCTGGCTTTTTCATAGCTGTTTTTGAGCAGTGGCTTTTTCCTTACTGAGCGGCCTTTAAGGTCTATGTACCTGCTTCCTCCAGCATCTTCACAAGGTCCTTTGCTGTTGTTCTGGGATTGATTTGCACTTTTCTCACCAAAGTACGTTCATCTCTAGGAGACAGAACACGTCTCCTTCCTGAGCGGAATTACGGCTGCGTGGTCCCATGGTGTTTATACTTGCGTACTATTGTTTGTACAGATGAACGTGGTACCTTCAGCCGTTTGGAAATTGCTCCCAAGGATGAACCAGACTTGTGGAGGTCTACAAGGTTTTTTGTAGACCTCTTGTAGACTACCTTGTTGTAGTCTTGGCTGATTTCTTTGGATTTTGCCATGATGTCAAGCAAAGAGGCACTGAGTTTGAAGGTAGGCCTTGAAATACATCCATAGGTACACCTCCAAATGACTCAAATGACGTCAATTATCCTATCAGAAGCTTCTAATGCCATGACATCATTTTCTGGAATTTTCCAAGCTGTTTAAAGGCACAGTCAACTTAGTGTATGTAAACTTCTGACCCACTGGAATTGTGATACAGTGAATTATAAGTGAAATAGTCTGTAGACAATTGTTGGAAAATGTATTTGTGTCATGCACAAAGTAGATGTCCTAACCGACTTGCCAAAACTATAGTTTGTTTAACAAGAACATTTTGGAGTGGTTGAAAAACGAGTTTTAATGACTCCAACATAAGTGTATGTAAATTTCCAACCCTCATCTGTATATAGACATACATACTTAAAAAAAAA
Organism: Oncorhynchus gorbuscha; assembly: GCF_021184085.1. NCBI lineage: Eukaryota > Metazoa > Chordata > Actinopteri > Salmoniformes > Salmonidae > Oncorhynchus > Oncorhynchus gorbuscha. The sequence continues at coordinate 46,280,029 of NC_060193.1, forward strand.
ATATATACCTTTATTATTATTCGCAAACCCTACCACCCTTCCCCCATTGGGAGTAAACCAATAAACAGTAACACTTAGGCTTCTACCTTCATATTTATAGACATACAGACACATTTGTCAGACACAATCTATTTGACAATAGTTATGTTTTTTGTGTTTTTGGTCCTTCCTCTATTAATGAAGTCCACCCAGTTTCATTTCTATTTGTGTTTTTGGTCCTTCCTCTATTAATGAAGTCCACCCAGTTTCATTTCTATTTGTGTTTTTGGTCCTTCCTCTATTAATGAAGTCCACCCAGTTTCATTTATATTTGTGTTTTTGGTCCTTCCTCTATTAATGAAGTCCACCCAGTTTCATTTATATTTGTGTTTTTGGTCCTTCCTCTATTAATGAAGTCCACCCAGTTTCATTTATATTTGTGTTTTTGGTCCTTCCTCTATTAATGAAGTCCACCCAGTTTCATTTCTATTTGTGTTTTTGGTCCTTCCTCTATTAATGAAGTCCACCCAGTTTCATTTCTATTTGTAACTGTGTTATTTCGCAACATATTTTAAACCTAAATACATTTTGTAGACCCCGTATGTTTTACATTGGTTATCTTATCTATCTTATCTTGGTTATTAGTCTCACCCTTCAGCTCCATTCAACCCCTCCCATCTATCTCTGAACACCATCCATTTTGGATTTCTATTTGCCATATATTTTTCAACTCTGCTGTGATGTTTCACACAAGTATTGGACCTTTCTATTCTCATAGCTTCTACGGATTGTAAGTTGAAGGTAGACTTTTTTGCTCAAATAAATATTATAGTATTGATTGATTGACTATGGCTTTTCAAATCACCCAGTATTGCTGTCTGCAGCTTTAGTTCTAGGCAAATGTTGGAATTCTTCAGCCACTCCTGGACCTGTGTCCAAAAACGAGCTACATATGGACAGTACCAAAATAAATGATCTAATGACTCTGCCTCCTCACAGCAAATTATGCAGAGCTGGGAAGATTGTATCCCCCATTTATATATATATATATAACATTGTATTTGTTTTGAATCCGTCATTGTTTTGCGAGTCAATTCACAATTCATCATCAAAAATGTCTTCCCAAATATTTTGCAATTTATATGACACAGCTGTGTCCTTAAATGAGATTGGTAAATGTTTTTATTTATCACACTTTTCTTTAACCATTTATGTTCTTTAATACAGGGCCGACAGACAAGTTCTTAACTTTTTTCCCCTTCTACTTGCCTTTTCCATTTTTGTGGTAATGCTGCAATTAGTTGGTTGTAATTTTGGGTAGAGCAGACATTTCCATATGTCTGTGTTGGCTGCATGTGTGACATGACTCCACCAGTCCTATTTAATGATATCATTCACTAAAATCATACCTTTTTGAAACATTTCATCGAAAAAAATGTGTTTTTTAATCAATTAGTATATTTAAGTTTAACCACAATATATGTTGTATTATATTTTCTGTCTTTTCAGGTGGATTAAGCTCAAATTGTAACCAACTTTCTAAGGATTGTTTAAAAAATAACGATATTTTGGAGATTATTTCCTTTTCAAACAACCGAAAGTGAGCAGTTGTAATCTGAATAAAGGGGAAAATGCCATTCTTGAACATGGGGTGAGACATTCCTACCAATTTACTAGAGAACCAGTTTGGATTTAAGTATAACTTTTGTGTGACTGATGTCTTTAGTGAGAGGTCTAATGATTTTATATTTATTCATTTCTTCCCTCTGAATTCATATTCATTATATAAATAGGCCCTTTTAATTTTGTCTGGCTTGCCATTCCAAAAAAAAAAAAAATTTGTTCATATAATTGTGAGCTGACCATGTAATTAGGCGTCACTCTAAAGCGGAAAGGTGGAATAAACGAGTCAGGAGTAGGTTTTCTTGATTGAACATGGTTCTCTATTGAGGGTATTTTGTCAACAAAAACATTCTAACATAATCAATGAAAAATCTTCCAAGGAAAAACACACTTCTTCTCCAGATGAAACAAGAACATAATAGGATAATCTTTAAACTACAACAAACATAAATCACGGGTTTGTCACCGTCTTAGTGGTTCTTTCAGCACAGCTTCTCTCTCGGTGGCCATCTTCCAGAGATAGTTTCCCCTTCTCTGCTGGTTCCATTCTCTCTTTTATAGGGGTAGGAGAGTATGTCATTAGTACCGTCAGCTGTGCTTAATTGACTCTGGTTACCTAGTCTCCCATGCTTTGTTGGGCTACTATCCATGAGCCCAGCCTGCCCTCTAGTGGTCCTTACACATAATTTAAAAAGCAGGTCATTAGGTGTAGGCAAAACCATAAGCAAATAGGTCAACTGTGATATGACTAAAGAGTTAATCAGGGTGATTTTTCCACACATAGACAGGTATTTTCCTTTCCATGGTAGCAAGTTCTTATCTATTTTTGCTAACTTTCTCTACAAATGTATTGAAGTGAGATCCTTTCCTTCTTTTGGGATTTGTATACCGAGTATGTCCACATCCCGGTCAGACCATTTTATTGGTAAACTACACTGTAATGTAAAATTAGCATTTTTTTGTGATCCAATATGTAATATCATAATTTGGTTCTAATCCAGAGAGGTTAGAAAAAGTATCTAGATCCTCTATGAGGCCGTGGAGGGATTCTAATTGTGGTTTTAAAAGAAAACATGAATCATCAGCGTACAATGACACCTTTGTTTTTAAGCCACGGATTTCTAATCCCTTAATATTATTGTTGGATCTAATTTTAACAGCTAACATTTCGATGGCAATAATAAATATATATGCCGATAGTGGACAACCTTGTTTTACTCCTCTAGACAGTTTAAAACTTTCTGAGATGTAGCCATTATTTACTATTTTACACCTAGGGTTACTATACATAAATTCAACCCATTTTATAAGAGATTCCCCAAAATTGAAATATTCCAGGCATTTATATATAAACTCCAGTCATACTTTATCAAAAGCCTTTTCAAAATCCCCGATATGTCATAGTATTCTATTGTTTCCAGTACTTGTCTTAAATTATCTCCAATGTATTGTCCATATAAAAAACTCATCTGATTAGGATGAATAATATCTGACAAAAAATGTTTTATTCTATGCGCCAAGCATTTAGCTAGGATTTTTGCATTACAACACTGAAGTGTAAGAGGCCTCCAATTTTTTTAATGGACTGGATCTTTATATACATACGTATACCACTTGGGTCCTGTTTCAGTAATAATTATATCAGACCTTCTTGCTGCATGTCTGATAATCTACCATTTATATAGGAGTGGTTAAAACATGCTAATAATGGTCCTCTGAGTATATAAAACAAGTTTGGTATACTTCCACTGGTATGCCAACCAGCCATGGAGTTTTCCCAGCCTTAAAGGCTTTAATTGCATCAAGAAATTCCTCCTCTGCCTTCACATGAGTCTTTCTGTACAGATGTTAATTTTACATTATTATTAGGAAAAAAATCCATACAATTAGCTTTGGTTAGTAAAGATGGAGGAGACCGAAACAAAAGTATAATTTGGTGAATCATGGGTGGACTCCATCATTTGTAACAAGTTTCAATACATTTTTTTGGTAGTATTTCTATAATGAAGATTGAAAAAGAATTTGGTGCCTTGTTCGCCATATTCTATCCAGTTTGCTTTATTTTTTATAATATATTACACTGGATCTTTCTTGAATAAGTTCCTCCATTTTGTTTTTCCTCTAACTTATTCTGTGAGCCTGACAACTTCATGTACTGCCCCTCTGTTTATTGGGCATCTGGAATTTTCCATGTGGTTCCAGCAGCTCCTATCCTACTAATAAATTGAAATAAGAAGAATAAGTGGCCCAATAAATAAGTTAGAAGATATGAGTTAGTTACCCTTCCTCCAACTTGTCTCGTTGACCCAGTCTATCTGTGAATGTGACGTGCAATGTATTTGGCTGCCTGCCCAAGAGGAGCGTGGCAGAGGTGAAGGGGGGTCCTTCTCAAGATGGCCTCGGCCACAACAGCAGACTGCAGGCTACACACGGTATAGGCTGCTGTGAAATAGATATATTCACATTATCGTAGCACTAGGCGCACACTCAGAACACAGCGGAGATTAATAACCACTGTGGGTTGTTTTCCACCTCTCCTTTCTATATATTGGTGGGGTTTTTTTGCGGAGGAGGAGGGGAAGCGTTATACACACACACACACACACACACACACACACACACACACACACACACACACACACACACACACACACACACACACACACACACACACACACACACACACACACACACACACACACACACACACACACACACACACACACACACACACACACAGCTGAGCTCCAATGCAAGGCAGTCGTCTGTCTGCCCATAGGCCCTGCTACTCACTGCCAAGCCTGCGGATGCAGAAGCAATGTGACCTAGACGACAGCCAGGCAGCTGGCCCGCCCACTTTTCAGCAGCAGCCAACGGCGGATGCAACAGAAACCAATAATCGGGGTGTACTGAGAGAGCCTTGGTTGAATACCAATGACATAGTTCGGGTCATGGCTGGGTAAACCCTGACTCGTTTAGCCCGCTGCCCGCTTCCACGACCAATGCTTTGGCCCCTGCAACACTAGACCGAGTGGAATCTTATTTATTTGGAATTCCATGATTTGAATTAGCATTGCAGTTCACACACATTTACATTGCCGTACACGCTGACTAACATTATGTCACACATACTCACATTGAGGATCACCATACATACGCAAAAATACATTGGTGAGTCACGCATACACACACTCATATTGACTGTTATCCAATCCTGTGGAGGGGCTGTGCTACGATTTTCTCATCCTTGGTGACATTTTGAAGAGTTCCATAGAGCCCTGATGATATGGTCACGGATGATGTTCAGCCAGTGTAGTAGATATTTGCGAGATACTTTTGACCATGTAGTGTATGTGGACATCTGCTCATCGAACATCTCATCCCAAAATCATGGACATTAATATGGAGTTGGTCCACCCTACATCAGCCTCCTCTCTTCTGAAAAGGCTGTCTACTAGATGTTGTAACATTGCTGAGGGGACTAGATCCATTCAGCCACAAGAGCATTAGTGAGGCCAGTCACTGATGTTAAGCAATTAGGCCTGGCTCACAGTCGGATTTCCATTTCATGTGTTCGATAGAGTTGAGGTGAGGGCTCTTTACACCTTCACTGGAACTAAGGGGCCAAGCCCAAACATGAAAAACAGCCCCAGACCATTATTCCTCCTCCACCAAACTTTACAGTTAGCACTATGCATTCGGGCAGGTAGTGTTCTCCTGGCGTCCACCGAACCCTGATTTGTCTGTCAGACTGCCAGGTGGTGAAGCATGATTAATCACTACTGAGAACGCGTTTCCACTGCGCTAGAGTCCAATGGCGGCGTGCTTTACATCACTCTAGCTGACACTTGGCATTGCACATGGTGATCTTAAGCTTGTGTGAGGCTGCTCGACCATGGAAACCCATTTCATGAAGCTCCCGACAAACAGTTATTGTTGCTTCCAGAGACAATTTGGAACTCGGTAGGGAGTGTTGTAATCGAGGACACATTATTTTTCCTCGCTACGTGCTTCAGCACTCAGTGGTCACGTTCTGTTAGTTTGTGTGGTCTACCAATACGTGGCTCAGCCGTTGCTCCGAGGCATTTCTACTTCACAATAGCAGCACTTATAGTTGACCAGCTTTAGCACGGCAGAAATTTTAAGAACTGACTTGTTGGATAGGTGGCATCCTGTGACGGTGCCACGTTGAAAGTCACTGAGCTCTTCAGTAATGCCATTCTACTGCTTATGTATGTCTATGGAGATTGCATGGCTGCGTGCTTGATTTTATACACCTGTCAGCAACTGGTGTGGCTGATATAGCCGAATCCACTAATTTGAAGGGGTGTCAACATACGTTTGTATATACAGTGCATTTGGAAAGTATTCAGACCCCTTTCCCTTTTCCATATTTTGTTACATCACTATCAGGTATCAAGGTAAGACCCAGATGCAGACCGTGTCGAGGTAACAATGTTTATTACAGCAACAGGGGCAAAGGTACAAGACGGCAGTCAGGGTCCGGTCAGGCAGAGGTTGGTAATCCAGAGGCGGGGCAAAGGAAGGCAGGCTCAGGGTCAGGGACAGGCAGAGTGGTCAGGCGGGCAGGCAAAATGTTAGGACAGGCAAGGGTCAAAAGGGAGACTGGAGAAAAGCCAGAGTTGACACAAAAATGCTGGTTGACTTGTCAACAGACAAACAGAGAACACAGGTATAAATACACAGGGGATAATGGGGAAGATGAGCGACACCTGGAGGGTGGTGGAGACAATCACAAAGACAGGTGAATCACATCAAAGTGTGACAGTTACAGCCTTATTCTAAAATGTATTACATTTTTAAAAACACGTTTCATTCTACACACAATACCCCGTAATGGTAAAGCAGAAACATGTTTTTAGAAATGTTTGCAAATTTATAAAAAACAGACAAACCCTTTGCTATGAGACTCGAAATTGAGCTCAGGTGCATCCTGTTTCCATTGATCATCCTTGTTTCTACAAATTGATTGGAGTCCACCTGTGGTAAATTCAATTGATTGGACATGATTTGGAAAGGCACATATAAGCAACTTTTATCCGAGACAGGATTGTGTCAAAGCACAGATCTGGAGAAGGGTACCAAAACATTTCTGCAGCAACGAAGGACCCCAAGAACCCAGTGGCCTCCATCATTCTTAAATGGAAGAAGTTTGGAACCACCAAGACTCTCACCCGGCCAAACTGAGCAATCGGGGGAGAAGGGCCTTGGTCAGTGAGGTGACCAAGAATCTGATCGTCACTCTGACAGAGCTCCAGAGTTCCTATGTGGAGATGGGAGAACTTCCAGAAGGACAACCATCTTTGCAGCACTCAGTACCTCAGACCAGGGCAAAGGTTTAACTTCCAACAGGATAACGATGCTAAGCACAAAGCCAAGACAATGCAGAAGTGGCTTTGGGGCAAGTCTCTCAATGTTCTTGAGTGGTCCAGCCAGAGCCCAGACTTGAACCTGATCAAACATCTCTGGAGAGACCTGAAAATATCTGTGCAGCGACACTCCCCATCCAACCTGACAGAGTTTGAGAGGATCTGCAGAGAAGAATGGGAGATAGTCCCCAAATATAGGTGTTCAAATCTTGTAGCGTCATACCCAAGAAGACTTGAGGCTGTAATCACTGGCAAAGGTGCTTCAACAAACTACTGAGTGAAGGGTCTGAATACTTACGTAAATGTGATATTTCCATTTTTATTTTAAATACATTTGCAAAAAAAACAATTGAATCCATTTTAGAATAAGGCTGTTACAAAATGTGGAACAACCCAAGGGTTCTGAATACTTTCCGAATGCACAGTCTAGTGTTTCTACCCAGAGGCTAGAAGGACACCTTTTATTTTTTTATTTAAGTAATGAAATCCTTGAAAAAGCCTCCTTCCCCAAATCATTGATTCTAAACTCATTGCTTCTCCACCATGTCCTGAGGAGGTAGAATGTGGAAAGCAGTGGTAGAATGCTGAGCTGTGACTTCTGAAATGCTGGACCCATAGGAATCAACTGCAAGTTGAGAAACACCCTAATGAGGCCTGCTGACTGCTGACTGAACCGAGTGTTGATTTATCCTGCTAGCAGGCTGGTTGTTTGTGGAACATGATATCCGTCTCCAATCTTCTCCAATACTAAGACTCTACCCTCTTCATTTATCATCAACTCCTGCACATGTACCAATCAGAGTAGCAAAGCTCCAAAATAAGGCATGCACCCTACCTAATTGTACTGTAGCAGTCATGTTTGGCTGCATCTCAAATTCCACCCTATTCCCTTGATACAGACTCTGGTCAAAAGTGGTGCACTATATAGGAGACATGGTGCCATTTGGGAAACAGTCCTTGGGTGTTGATGTCATTCCAAGAACAAAGTCCCTGTACAGATATCTGCAGAATGATGCCTCTATCACATATTTAAAGAGATCAAGTTTCCCCTCGTACAGTATCTCCAATACTACAGTGAACCTCTCTCATCCAATAGCGTTCACATATGACACCCACTTTGAACTACCCATATTCCACTGGCCTGCTGATTTTTCAAAAATGTCAAAAACATATGCATCCAAAGTAAAGGATGTGACTGGCCGGCTTCCTAACCACCCAAATTACATCCCTATTCCCTATGTAGGAGGTCCTTAGGGCGATGGTCAAAAGTAGTGCACTATATAGGGAATAGAGTGCCATTTGGGACGGACTACCAGACCCAGTGTTATATACAGGCGCTCATTGTTGCTCTTCTTTCCAGACATCCACGATGAGAACGGGCTGAAGCCGGTCATGGTGTACATCCACGGTGGATCCTACATGGAGGGAACGGGGAACATGATCGATGGGAGTATCCTGGCGAGCTACGGAAACGTCATCGTAATCACCATAAACTACAGGCTCGGAGTGTTAGGTAAGTCACAGCATATCATTTGGGGTCTTCTTGGTGCTTTGTGATGTGTTGAGTGATTCATCCATGTTGTGTGTTTGATGTGTGTTTTGGTTGGCTGTGGTACTGTAAATGCTGGCGATTCAAATTGTGAGGTTTATGTGGTATAATTTGTATTTTTCCATATGTGTATTCAATATTTTCTCAACTGATGGCACAGCAGGAAATAAACCCATACAAATTGAATGGGGAGTAAATAGGATGAGGATTTTAAGATTTTGTTTTTACTTCTACCTGATTTGGCAGAAGTGGGACATCTCAGATAAGATTGCTCTAATAGTACAAGAGAGGAGAATGTGATGGTAGGAGAGAATATTTATCATAGGAGAGGTTTCTGGTAAAACAACGTTAAATGTTCCGACATGGAATTAAGCAATTTCCCCCCAGCATATCATCTCCTGTAACTCCAGTATGAACTCTGGGGATGATGGAGTCGGAGAGGTTATCAACCTGATAGGCTTTGTCATCCCAGTTCATAGTGATAACTGTGCATGTTTTAGCAAATTATACTACACCTACAAATTAGAAGATATACAAACACTCAAGCTATACTGTCTTACTTGAGTGTTATGCTTGGTCCCTATATCTATTTTTACCAACAGCAATATTAGTCAGAAGCATCTGGAAGATTTATCCATGTCTATATTCTAAATCCACTGTACAGTACAGTTCGCTGTTCATTCTGCAGTGTTCAGATAGACTCCTAATCTCGTCCACCAGCCGGCTCTGTCTCTTTCACACCTCTCTTGTCTATAAGTACAACACCTCACTGTCTATACATGGTAATAATTGAGCCTGGGGACGAGCTGAAACTATACCTGGTAGTTCCATGGAGACCAAGATGCTGAAGTGTTGTTAAGCCCATGAGAAAATAAAAAGCTACATCCAGGGTGTTCAATTCATATTCACACCCCGGTATCCACTGCTGCTCTGCTTTCCATTTGTTATGAAGCTGAGCTGTCTGCACCACTCGCTATATTTAGTTTCGCGATTGAGAGCCAGGGGGAAAAGGTGTTCTGGGAAAGTGTGCACTGCGGAAGTAAGGGAGAAAAGAAACGTAGAGAGAGGAGAAAGGAGGCCCTCGTTGAGTCTGTTTCTCTGCTTCTTTGATAGACTGGTTGAGGAGAGAGATGAGGGGTGTGTGTGTGTGTGTGTGTGTGTGTGTGTGTGTGTGTGTGTGTGTGTGTGTGTGTGTGTGTGTGTGTGTGTGTGTGTGTGTGTGTGTGTGTGTGTGTGTGTGTGTGTGTGTGTGTGTGTGTGTGTGTGTGTGTGTGTGTGTGTGTGTGTGTGTGTGTGTGTGTGTGTGTACATGTTTGTGTGTACCTATACATGCACGCGTGTTTGTGTGTCTCTCAGAGTAGAGGTTCAGGCTAGAGCATCCCTCAGCTACATGGTCTCTATTATCCCATATAAATAGAAATATATTAATCCCAGGTAAAGATAAGGACCAGGAGGTTCATTCTCCTCACACCTTCCTCTCCCAGAACATTTGACAGTCTCTGCAAGATAGGCTAGTGTCCGAATAGTGTGTTCAGGTAGTCTAATGTCTGAACAGTGTGATCAGGTAGTCTAATGTCTGAATAGTTTATTCAGGTAGTTTAATGTCTGAATAGTTTATTCAGATAGTTTAATGTCTGAATAGTTTATTCAGGTAGTTTAATGTCTGAACAGTTTATTCGGGTAGTCTAATGTCTGAACAGTGTGATCAGATAGTTTAATGTCTGAATAGTGTGATCAGGTAGTTTAATGTTTGAATAGTGTGTTCAGGTAGTCTAATGTTTGAATAGTGTGTTCAGGTAGTCTAATGTCTGAATAGTGTGATCAGGTAGTCTAATGTTTGAATAGTGTGTTCAGGTAGTCTAATGTCTGAATAGTGTGTTCAGGTAGTCTAATGTTTGAATAGTGTGTTCAGGTAGTCTAATGTCTGAATAGTTTATTCAGGTAGTCTAATGTCTGAATAGTTTATTCAGCTAGTCTAATGTCTGAATAGTTTATTCAGGTAGTCTAATGTCTGAATAGTGTGATCAGATAATCTCAGGTCATACGGGTGTGTTGGGTTCCAATAAGGTCACATATACCAGGAGTAAACAGCAAAGCTTTGCGTTTTGAAATATATTTAAAAAACGTCCTCATTTTGTGAACTTAATACAATTTCACACTGTATTGATTCATTAATTCAAACTAACTCAAGACTCTGATGGGTTTGAAGATTCAATTAATTTAAAAAACAAGAGAAGTATTATATTATGTAACCAAGCAGTGCTATATTATGTAACCAACTGTCATGGTGACGGATGGTATCTTTAGCCTCTTAATCTCACAAATGCACAGAAGGATGGCATGGTGTCCGAGTGTGTGTGGGATGGAATCAAAAGCAGTCAGTGGGTCATCTGTGCAGTGTGTGTGTGTGTGTGTGTGTGTGTGTGTGTGTGTGTGTGTGTGTGTGTGTGTGTGTGTGTGTGTGTGTGTGTGTGTGTGTGTGTGTGTGTGTGTGTGTGTGTGTGTGTGTGTGTGTGTGTGTGTGTGTGTGTGTGTGTGTGTGCGAGTGTATCTCCGGCAGCATCTCCGACTCTGTATCCAGTGGCTGGCCCTGGCTGTGGCCGCATTGGTACCATGCCATGCCTCCACGCTGCTTTCGTAACACTGCACCATCTGTGTCCAAGCGCCACATGGGCCGATCTGTGTGACGAGCTCTCCCTGAGCTCCATTACTCTGAGCTGGGATGTGTCAGAGCCACATGGCACTCCGCTCCTCTCCTCCTCTTTCCATCCTATTATGGCGAGACGTGAGGGGCCTGCTGATGTCTCCCTGATACAGACACATGTGTCTTGTCTGCCTTCACTTAACCCTTCCCATTCTCACCTTCCCCCACACCATCTCTGCCTATCTCTTTCTCTCTATTTCTGTCTCTCGTTCTCTCTCTCTCTCGCTCTCTCTCTCGCTCTCTCTCTGCCTGGTAAACGCAGGTTCTGAGTGTTTGGCATCTAGGTCTTAAAATACAATTTAATACCAACTTAATCCTGTCCAGTTATAGGTCCAGATAAGGGCTTTTACACCCTTACAAGGTCTGGAAATATAACGGGGATTACCAATAGTTTGTTTTACTGGTGAATCAGTAATGGAATGGAAATGTTGTTTTGGGAACACGATATGTCCAACATTCTTGGCCTATTCAGTCAGATGAGTAGAGCAATTTTAACACAATAGTATTTTAGCTGATTGATCTGAATTCAGTGTCCATATTAGGATAGCCTCTGCCTCAGTTGGACTTGTCAGTGTTCGTAGATCTTAAACAGCTTGAAGCCTCTATTCCTCCCTGCCCCTGCTGATTGTGTCAGCAGACACATATTTAACTGCAGTTTCCTGCACTCTGAAGAGGTTTACGAGAGAGAGCATTACATTTATTCAATACTATTATATCAATGAAAATGTCATGTACAATTGTGTGTCTATTGTTGTATTTTTTGTTATATACAGTGGGGAGAACAAGTATTTGATACACTGCCGATTTTGCAGGTTTTCCTACTTACAAAGCATGTAGAGGTCTGTCATTTTTTATCATAGGTACACTTCAACTGTGAGAGACAGAATCTAAAACAGAAATTCAGAAAATCACACTGTATGATTTGTAAGTAATTGTATTTTATTGCATGACATAAGTATTTGATACATTAGAAAAGCAGAACTTAATATTTGGTACAGAAACCTTTGTTTGCAATTACAGAGATTATATGTTTCCTGTAGTTGTTGACCAGGTTTGCACACACTGCAGCAGGGATTTTGGCACACTCCTCCATACAGACCTTCTCCAGATCCTTCAGGTTTCGGGGCTGGTGCTGGGCAATACGGACTTTCAACTCCCTCCAAAGATTTTCTATTGGGTTCAGGTCTGGAGACTGGCTAGGCCACTCCAAGGCCTTGAGATGCTTCTTATGGACACTCCTTAGTTGCCCTGGCTGTGTGTTTTGGGTCATTGTCATGCTGGAAGACCCAGCCACGACCCATCTTCAATGCTCTTACTGAGGGAAGGAGGTTGTTGGCTAAGATCTCGCGATACATGGCCCCATCCATCCTCCCCTCAATACGGTACAGCCGTCCTGTCCCCTTTGCAGAAAAGCATCCCCAAAGAATGATGTTTCCACCTCCATGCTTCACGGTTGGGATGGTGTTCTTGGGGTTGTACTCATCCTTCTTCTTCCTCCAAACATGGCGAGTGGAGTTTAAACCAAAAAGCTCTATTTTTGTCTCATCAGACCACATGACCTCTCCCATTCCTCCTCTAGATCATCCAGATGGTCATTGGCAATCTTCAGACGGGCCTGGACATGCGCTGGCTTGAGCAGGGGGACCTTGTGTGCGCTGCAGGATTTTAATCCATGACGGCGTAGTGTATTACTAATGGCTTTCTTTGAGATTGTGGTCCCAGCTCTCTTCAGGTCATTGCCCAGGTCCGGCCTTGTGGTTCTGGGCTGATCCCTCACTTTCCTCATGATCATTGATGCCCCACGAGGTGAGATCTTGCATGGAGCCCCAGACAGAAGGTGGTTTTCTAATAATTGCAAAATAATTTCTAATAATAATTTTCTAATAATTGCAAAATCGGCAGTGTATCAAATGCTTGTTCTCCCCACTGTATATACTGTATGGTGCATTCGGAAGTATTCAGACCACTTTACTTTTTCCACATTTTGTTACATAACAGCCTTATTCTAAAATGGATTCAATTGTATTTTTTTTCCATCGTCAATTTACAAACCATACCCAATAATCACAAATCCAAAACAGTTTTTTAGAAATGTTTGCAAATTTATTAAAATTCAAATGGAAATATCATATTTGCAAAGTACTTTACTCAGTACTTTATTGAAGTACTGAGTCTTCCTTGGTATGATGCTACAAGTTTGGCCCAAGTTTGGGGAGTTTCTCCCATTCTTCTCTGCAAATCCTCTCATGCTCTGTCGTGTTGGATGGGGAGCGTCGCAGAACAGCTATTTTCAGGTCTCCCCAGATACAGTATGTTCGATCGGGTTCAAGTTCAGGCTCTGGCTGAGCCATTCAAGGATATTCAGAGATTTGTCCTGAAGTCACTCCTGCGTTGCCTTGGCTGCTGGACTGTTGGAGATGAACCAGTCTGAGGTCCTGAGAGCTCTGGAGCAGGATTTCATCAAGGATCTCACGTTCATCTTTCCCTCGATCCTGACTAGTCGCCCAGTCTCTGCCGCTGAAAAACATCTCCACAGCATGATGCCGCCACCACCATGCTTCACCGTAGGGATGGTGTCAGGTTTCCTCCAAACGTGACACTTGGCATTCAGGCCAAAGAGTTCAATCTTGGTTTTACCAGACCAGAGAATGTTGTTTCTCATGGTCTAAGAGTCCTTTAGGTGCCTTTTGGCAATCTCCAAGCAGGCTGTCATGTGCCTTTTACTGAGGAGTGGCTTTCGTCTGGCCACTCTATCATAAAAGCCTGATTGGTGGAGTGCTGCAGAGATGGTTTTCCTTCTGGAAGGTTCTCCCATCTCCACAGAGGAACTCTGGGGCTCTGTCAGAGTGACCATCGGGGTCTTGGTCACCTCCCTGACCAAGGCTCTTCACCCCAGATTGCTCAGTTTGGCTGGGCGGCCAGCTCTAGGTAGAGTCTTGGTGGTTCCAAACGTCTTCCATTTAAGAATGATGGCCACTGTGTTCTTGGGGACCTTCAATGCTACAGAAATGTTTTGGTATTTATTTACTAACTAACTAAATAAATCACAGAAATACATAATCAAACAATATAGTTATTGGTTACTAACACAATGCATTGATAAGTCCCTAGTGGGCTATACCGGTATGACGGCTTGGTAGATAATGGAAAGGAGTGGGGACAGATAAAAAATGTGGGAATGACAAAAGTGGATTCACTTCACAGAGTTGATAATTATATTAATTGAAATGCTAATCCTTTGCACATGAACGGCCGCTCATTCGGAAATAATTGCAATGCATATATTTACACCCGTATGCCGTTGGTGTCTTCTCTGTTGGAATCGCCAGTCCGTCCGCCAGTCAGTTCATCAGAGAGTCTCTGGTTAACTTCCCCAGAAGTCACAATGTCTTTCGTGGTTGTAGCTTTCTCTCCGCGGCTCTGGATAGTGTCTGTTGTAATGAATACGTCTGGCGTACAGATGGCTGTTCCATAGAATAGATTGTTGTTGTTATTCTCGTACTAGATTTACGTCATTTCCAGCTGCAGCCAACACTACACTCTGTATGGTCTCCGCGGCCTATAGAGTTGTCGTTCTTAACCATTTCAAAATGTAGTGTCAGCTGCATTTTTCTAGTCTAATGTTAATTTCATCAAGAGTGGGTTTTATACACTTCTGAGAAAAGGGCGGTCCATGACGCTGTTGTAATGTCTACGCTCACGTGGGCGTGGCCACTGATTTAGTTTATATGAATACCCATATTTTCTCATTTAGAAGGTTAGTTTCATGTTTAATCACATGCGTGTCACAATATTTAGATGCAAACCCCATAGTTAAGAAGTGTACACACCCAGAGACACAATAATGAGTGTTTCCTGTCCTTCATGAGATCGCCAAATGAAACACACTCGTCATGACTGTCCCTTAAGTGTCCACGGGCCACTCCCACATTCTCAAAAATAGAAATATTGTTTAATTATTCAAACTTTTGATGTCCAATGGTCTCTCCGTGACCCACACTTAACATTCCAAACTCGAACATTACAGATCATAGAGGCAGCGTTTTTTATGACCGCCATAAAACAGCCGACCCTCCCCCCCCCCCCGCTTTGTATAGAGGACCTACTGTAACCTGACCCTTCAGATCGTCACGGGAGAGTTACGACAGGGGTATTGTGTGTAGATTGATGAAGATTTTTTATTTATTCAATCCATTTTAGAATCTGTACTGTAACAAAACGTGGGCGTCTGAATTCTATCCGAATGCACTGTAAGTCTGTGATGTCTATGTTAATGTTTTAAATGTATGTAAAAGGATGATTTAGATACAGACCACCAGTATTGACAGCTTCTATTCATCAATTAATCAAAACAAGATTAAGCAACAATGAAGGTTTTACTGTATGTTATAGATTTCAATAGTCTATCGGTTGCTGTATTAGTGTAGCCATAGCATCAGTGATATTGAGACAGAGATACATAAGAAAGATGCTGGTCAGTTCCTGGTTTCTTAATACTGACGAAACAGAATTTCAATGTCCTGAGATTCTGTCATGGAATCAGTTTGTTTGTGAAGGTAAAGAAGAATTTGCGTACACACACACTAGACACCACTGGCCACATCAACAACTGAGAGAGACAGTGAATGATGTGTCTCACAACAACATGTCGTGATTCTTTGTGGGGTTTTTTTCTATGCTGTTGTGTTTTATTAGGCTATTGTTGGTCTTTGGTGGTGGCCCTAGGGGCCCCCAGGGGGCCTAAACTCCACTCACACTGGACCAAGGACAGCTAGTGCCAGGAGGAGGTCAGATCTGAACCCCCTGTTGATTTCCCCCAGCTTGGGAAGAGAATATGTGTGCAGACTGGAGGGACTGGAACGCTGAGAGGCTGTTCATGACATATACTGTACAATAAACACACTTATTCCGAGTCACGGAAAGGAGAGAGGAGAGGCCGCTTTGACGTGACAGAGATGAGAAGAGAACACAGAGTCAGCCCACTTCCCCAGTGTTGATGCCCGGTCAGCTCTCTTTCAAATAGCCCCAGCTCATTTAAGAAGTAGAACAACTAACAAACAAACATACATTTCCTTTAGGCCTGTACACGCAAGGAATGGGCCGTGGCAGGAAAAGGAGGGCAAAGCATTCATTAGCATGACAAATGGCCCTCTCTCACTATGCTCCTTTTGACGATGTGCGCCAGTCTCACGCCTACTTTGACAAATGAACAGTCAAATCAAATCAAATCAAATCAAAGTTTGCCACTCTGACTGCTATTAGCTACCTTTATTCCACACAAAGCCTTAATATCAGATTGAGCTCTGATGTGTCTCAGGGAAGATGGCGGTGTGTGATAGATAGAAAGAGGAGTTGACGTGCTCAGCTCAGAAGTTTGCCGTAACAAGTCTTTGCAGGCCGGGTTCAAAAGGAATATCCTGGAATAAAGTCAAAACCTGCATTCAGTGAAATATTCTTTACGTTTCAATGTCGTTGTTTTTTTTAGCAGCGTAGATCAGAACATTCGGAAGACATGAAAACGTAATATTTCAGCGAGTTAGAGGTTTCCCCTCTCTTATGGTGTGTTAAAGAGCACACTGAGTTATTTTCTGTTTGGCTTAGTGTTCCACGAGGCAAGTCCTTTCTTTACTTCCCACTGGTTGATTTGGACTTCAACTGTAGTCGTGGTAAATCATTGTAAAAGAGAGTACACTCTCAAGTCAACTTATCTGGTCAAATAAAGTGCCAATGAAAATGGCATTGACGTCATGTTGACTGTTTGTTTATCATTATCACGGTTGATTCAGATCCTTGAATAACAATTCATCATCACTCTTTTCTTTGGAGCAGTTACCTTTTGAAATAAGAATGAGTAAAGCATGCGACTATAACAACAAAGGTGTTGTGAAAAACGACTTTGCACATCAGAAATTAAACGAATTATTCGTCATTTGCTGCTGAGTAATTGTCAGATCGTTATGGATTTACGTTTGGCTTTTTTATCGTGAATACGAATAGCTTGTTTTTTGTTCGGAAGACCTTTAGAGGACGGAGGTGATTGAGCTTTTCACGTCCTGCTTTTTGTAACAATATTTCGCGAAACAAGGCTGATCGCAGACAGGTTCACTTTTAAAGGTCATTGTTGTCGTGATGGTTCGGTGGAAGATTGTAAACAAAACCCTGAAATATATTGATATTGGTATTGATATATTCTCTCTCTTCTCTGTGGTTTGTAAATGTTCTTTTCGGGGGAAAAAAAGTACTTGGCTAAAAATTGTGCCCATTATTTTCATGTCCTCATACTGTAAATATGAGAATGGACAGGATCTAAACACACAAGCCAGCTATGTTTTTCTGGAAGTAGGCATGTACTGTAGGCTCTCTCCAAGACCGCCATACAGAGATATTTCATCACATTCCCATTCATTCACCTTTGTGTTTTATTGGCTTTTGAGCTGCTTGAGCTCCACACAAAGCTGACACAGTTGTGTCAAGCAAAGCTACAGTACACTAGATGCACTGGATTGATTTGGGTAGTGCCACGCAGGCCCAGATGGAGAGGAGAGGGGACATGGACATCATCAGCGTGTGGATCAACACACGTGCACAAGCAACGCACAAAACAAATGACACACACACACATCACGCACATACTCTTATGTGTGTGTGACGTACTGATAACAGCAAATACTGAATCTCAGATGAGTAGAAAGATCGAGGATGATAAAAACAAAGAAAGCTGGGTGGTGTTTTAAATGGATTTGGTCAGTGGCTCAGTAAATCTCCATGTTACTGGAAGCATCCTTTTTTTTGTTACGCCAGAGGATGACTGCAAATGGCAAATGATGCCCTCCTCTCTCACCCCTTCTGTCTTCCTTCCCTCTCCCTAATGCATTGTTTATCCTGCAGAGTTTGCTTTCAGTAAGTGGTCTGGTACACAGAGTATAGTGAATGTAATTGCACGCTGCATTGAATTTGGGCAATTACAATCGGTTGAGATGACCGGGCATCGCTCGCTCATCTTCCTCCGTGGTTTAAGAAAGCCTCGGCCTCCGCTATCCAGTCTGGTGGATAATGAGGCAGGATGGAAAATGCCACGGTAAACATTTATCAATGAGACTCAGACTGCCCAAAAAAATGACTGATTTGCAAATGGCTAAGTAGAGTGGCGGGTTGGCCGTAATAGCTGTTAAGTTTTGACAGTCACTCCTCAATGGGGGGGGGGGGGGGGGGTTGATTTGGTTCTGCTGGGGGCTAGTAAACGGGTAAGGATGGTGGCAATGTTTCCACCTCTGGGTTAACCACTATGGCGGACTGTGTGGCTGAACAACACCAGGTCATCACAGTCCATTTCTCCCCGTGACTCCCTCCGTGTTTGGAGGTCGCACATTTCGCGACCCACACTTTTCAGGTTCAATTGCTATTATACCAGCTGTAATGTGAAACAGTAGAAGCCTAGGAGAGTGTGTTGGGTGGGTGGGTGTGCCTGCCTGTTTCTTGTGGATACTGTTTGCTATAGCTGCAAAAAATATATATATAGTTTATCTCTTCCAGTTTTATATATGAACATAATTGTCAGATAGTAACAAAAATAGCTTAAAAATCACAAGGATTTAACATAGAAAACATCTGACATCAGTTGACGATCACTATTATTCTGAGATTACAGTGAGTCTGTTGAGTTTAGAAGACAGCAAGAGACAGATTTAATCAAAACCCACCCAACCAAGCAACAATAAACTTGTATCGCTCAATGTTATGGTTCCACGGTATGGGACTTTACTGTAGAGCCAGGCTTTTTGACTTTCTTTATTGGAGTGCCTCTGGAATTAAATACGTGTACAGATTCAAAATATCTGTGATATTACAGCTATATTAAGCCACATGAGTTGCAACCCAGATATGATTTCCTGTTGCAGTTTACTGAAATATGGCCATACACTTGTATATATACATAAATAGCGAAGAAAAGTTGTCATATTTTTGTTATTTGATATTATGATGATGATGGTCATCGTCATCGTAGTCAACATCATCATCATCATCATTATTATTATTATTATTATTATGATGATGATGTCAACTCCCAGTGTAGTACCAGTACCGATGCTGTTCGTTTCTGCTCAGAGGTGCTGTAGTCTTGTAAATGTGTTTGACCTTCTCTTACACAGTATTCCGTTTTTAAAGGTTTTGGGAGCCTCTAAGCGTCACGATTTAGTCAAATGTTTTGCATATTCATGTTCAGAGTTTGTTTATTTGCAAAGCTCAAGATGTTAATATGCTTCAGTTCCCTGAGGTGGTGATGAAGACTCACTTTAACAGTAACAGACTGGCAATGTATAATAGTGCGGAAAGGAATTGAGCAAGACTAGATAATGTCATTTTACACAAAATTCCTTCAAATATTCTCCTTCTTCTAGAACATGCAGGGGCGTAACTTTCACTGGGGACGGGGGGGGGACATGTACCCCACCCCACATTCAGAAATGTAATTTTGTCCCCCACCAGTTTTATACTTGGAATGTGATATAAAACTGTCATGCAGGTGAAAGAGGACCCAAAAGCGACTTAACAGAAACAGAGTTTATTCAAGTCCAAACAGGGAATAACAGAAATCCTCTAGTCTGTAGAGGGGAATAACAGGAGAAGCGGCCACAGACTGCAGGTCGCTTCGGGTAGGCGCAGGCCGTAGCTGACAGAGACACCTGCTCACACGCAGCATCTGATGAAGGCAAAAACACGACAGGACAGGGCGATACACAATCACAGCACGGTGAATACTAAACAAGGAACCGACAGGACAGGAACGGAACACAAAGGAATAAATAGGGACTCCAATCAGGGGAAAGGATCGGGAACAGGTGTGGGAAGACTAAATGATGATTAGGGGAATAGGAACAGCTGGGAGCAGG
The DNA here is from genome assembly GCF_021184085.1 of Oncorhynchus gorbuscha. NCBI lineage: Eukaryota > Metazoa > Chordata > Actinopteri > Salmoniformes > Salmonidae > Oncorhynchus > Oncorhynchus gorbuscha. The sequence continues at coordinate 46,300,165 of NC_060193.1, forward strand.
AACGGAACGATAGAGAGAAGAGAGAGCGAGAGAGTGAGAGAGGGAAAGAACCTAATAAGACCAGCAGAGGGAAACGAATAGAATGGGGAGCACAGGGACAAGACATGATAATAAATGACAAACATGACAGTACCCCCACTCACCGAGCGCCTCCTGGCGCACTCGAGGAGGAATCCTGGCGGCAACGGAGGAAATCATCGATGAGTGAACGGTCCAGCACGTCCCGAGACGGAACCCAACTCCTCTCCTCAGGACCGTAACCCTCCCAATCCACTAAGTATTGGTGACCCCGTCCCCGAGAACGCATGTCCATGATCTTATGTACCTTGTAAATAGGTGCGCTCTCGACAAGGACGGGAGGGGGAGGGAAGACGAACGGGGTGCGAAGAAAGGGCTTAACACAGGAGACATGGAAGACAGGATGGACGCGACGAAGATGTCGCGGAAGAAGCAGTCGCACAGCGACAGGATTGACGACCTGGGAGACACGGAACGGACCAATGAACCGCGGAGTCAACTTACGAGAAGCTGTCGTAAGAGGAAGGTTGCGAGTGGAAAGCCACACTCTCTGGCCGCAACAATACCTTGGACTCTTAATCCTGCGTTTATTGGCGGCTCTCACCGTCTGTGCCCTGTAACGGCAAAGTGCAGACCTCACCCTCCTCCAGGTGCGCTCACAACGTTGGACAAACGCTTGAGCGGAGGGAACGCTGGACTCGGCAAGCTGGGATGAGAACAGAGGAGGCTGGTAACCCAGACTACTCTGAAACGGAGATAACCCGGTAGCAGACGAAGGAAGCGAATTGTGAGCGTATTCTGCCCAGGGGAGCTGTTCTGCCCAAGACGCAGGGTTTCTGAAAGAAAGGCTGCGTAGTATGCGACCAATCGTCTGATTGGCCCTCTCTGCTTGACCGTTAGACTGGGGATGAAACCCGGAAGAGAGACTGACGGACGCACCAATCAAACGACAGAACTCCCTCCAAAACTGTGACGTGAATTGCGGGCCTCTGTCTGAAACGGCGTCTAACGGGAGGCCATGAATTCTGAATACATTCTCAATAATGATTTGTGCCGTCTCCTTAGCGGAAGGAAGTTTAGCGAGGGGAATGAAATGTGCCGCCTTAGAGAACCTATCGACAACCGTAAGAATCACAGTCTTCCCCGCAGACAAAGGCAGACCGGTAATGAAGTCTAAGGCGATGTGAGACCATGGTCGAGAAGGAATGGGGAGCGGTCTGAGACGACCGGCAGGAGGAGAGTTACCCGACTTAGTCTGCGCGCAGTCCGAACAAGCAGCCACGAAACGGCGCGTGTCACGCTCCTGAGTCGGCCACCAAAAGCGCTGGCGAATAGACGCAAGAGTGCCTCGAACACCGGGATGACCAGCTAACTTGGCAGAGTGAGCCCACTGAAGAACAGCCAGACGAGTGGAAACAGGAACGAAAAGGAGGTTACTAGGACAAGCGCGCGACGCAGTGTGCGTGAGTGCTTGCTTAACCTGTCTTTCAATTCCCAGACTGTTAACCCGACAACACGCCCATAAGGAAGAATCCCCTCGGGATCAGTAGAAGCCACAGAAGAACTAAACAGACGGGATAAGGCATCAGGCTTGGTGTTCTTGCTACCCGGACGGTAAGAAATCACAAACTCGAAACGAGCGAAAAACAACGCCCAACGAGCTTGACGGGCATTAAGTCGTTTGGCAGAACGGATGTACTCAAGGTTCTTATGGTCTGTCCAAACGACAAAAGGAACGGTCGCCCCCTCCAACCACTGTCGCCATTCGCCTAGGGCTAAGCGGATGGCGAGCAGTTCACGGTTACCCACATCATAGTTGCGCTCAGATGGCGACAGGCGATGAGAAAAATAAGCGCAAGGATGAACCTTATCGTCAGACTGGAAGCGCTGGGATAGAATGGCTCCCACGCCTACCTCTGAAGCGTCAACCTCGACAATGAATTGTCTAGTGACGTCAGGAGTAACGAGGATAGGAGCGGACGTAAAACGTTCTTTTAGAAGATCAAAAGCTCCCTGGGCGGAACCGGACCACTTAAAACACGTCTTGACAGAAGTAAGAGCTGTGAGAGGGGCAGCAACTTGACCGAAATTACGAATGAAACGCCGATAGAAATTAGCGAAACCTAAAAAGCGCTGCAACTCGACACGTGACCTTGGAACGGGCCAATCACTGACAGCTTGGACCTTAGCGGAATCCATCTGAATGCCTTCAGCGGAAATAACGGAACCGAGAAAAGTAACGGAGGAGACATGAAAAGAGCACTTCTCAGCCTTTACGTAGAGACAATTCTCTAAAGGCGCTGTAGAACACGTCGAACGTGCTGAACATGAATCTCGAGTGACGGAGAAAAAATCAGGATATCGTCAAGATAGACAAAAACAAAGATGTTCAGCATGTCTCTCAGAACATCATTAACTAATGCCTGAAAAACAGCTGGCGCATTGGCGAGACCGAACGGCAGAACCCGGTACTCAAAATGCCCTAACGGGTGTTAAACGCCGTTTTCCACTCGTCCCCCTCTCTGATGCGCACGAGATGGTAAGCGTTACGAAGGTCCAACTTAGTAAAGCACCTGGCTCCCTGCAGAATCTCGAAGGCTGATGACATAAGGGGAAGCGGATAACGATTCTTAACCGTTATGTCATTCAGCCCTCGATAATCCACGCAGGGCGCAGAGTACCGTCCTTCTTCTTAACAAAAAGAACCCCGCCCCGGCCGGAGAGGAAGAAGGCACTATGGTACCGGCGTCAAGAGACACAGACAAATAATCCTCGAGAGCCTTACGTTCGGGAGCCGACAGAGAGTATAGTCTACCTCGAGGAGGAGTGGTCCCCGGAAGGAGATCAATACTACAATCATACGACCGGTGAGGAGGAAGGGAGTTGGCTCGGGACCGACTGAAGACCGTGCGCAGATCATGATATTCCTCCGGCACTCCTGTCAAATCGCCAGGTTCCTCCTGAGAAGTAGGGACAGAAGAAACGGGAGGGATGGCAGACATTAAACACTTCACATGACAAGAAACGTTCCAGGATAGGATAGAATTACTAGACCAATTAATAGAAGGATTATGACATACTAGCCAGGGATGACCCAAAACAACAGGTGTAAACGGTGAACGGAAAATCAAAAAAGAAATAGTCTCACTGTGGTTACCAGATACTGTGAGGGTTAAAGGTAGTGTCTCAAATCTGATACTGGGAAGATGACTACCATCTAAGGCGAACATGGGCGTAGGCTTCTCTAACTCTCTGAAAGGAATGTCATGTTTCCGAACCCATGCTTCGTCCATGAAACAACCCTCAGCCCCAGAGTCTATCAAGGCACTACATGTAGCACCCGAACCGGTCCAGCGTAGATGGACCGACAAAGTAGTACAGGATTTTGATGGAGAGACTTGAGTAGTTGCGCTCACCTGTAGCCCTCCGCTTACAGATGAGCTCTGGCTTTTACTGGACATGAATTAACAAAATGTCCAGCAACTCCGCAATAGAGGCACAGGCGGTTGGTGATCCTCCGTTCCCTCTCCTTAGTCGAGATGCGAATCCCTCCCAGCTGCATGGGCTCAGTCTCAAAGCCAGAGGAGGGAGATGGTTGCGATGCGGAGCAGGGAAACACCGTTGATGCGAGCTCTCTTCCACGAGCCCGGTGACGAAGATCTACCCGTCGTTCTATGCGGATGGCGAGAGCAATCAAAGAGTCCACATCTGAAGGAACCTCCCGGGAGAGAATCTCATCCTTAACCACTGCGTGGAGTCCCTCCAGAAAACGAGCGAGCAGCGCCGGCTCGTTCCACTCACTAGAGGCAGCAAGAGTGCGAAACTCAATAGAATAATCCGTTATGGACCGTTCACCTTGGCATAAGGAAGCCAGGGCCCTAGAAGCCTCCCCACCAAAAACTGAACGGTCAAAAACCCGAATCATCTCCTTTTTAAAGTTCTGGAACTTGTTAGAGCAATCAGCCCTTGCCTCCCAGATAGCTGTGCCCCATTCTCGAGCCCGGCCAGTAAGGAGTGAAATGACGTAAGCAACCCGAGCTCTCTCTCTAGAGTATGTGTTGGGTTGGAGAGAGAACACAATCTCACACTGCGTGAGAAAGGAGCGGCACTCAGTGGGCTGCCCGGAGTAGCAAGGTGGGTTATTAACCCTAGGTTCTGGAGGCTCGGCAGGCCAGGAAGTAACAGGTGGCACGAGACGTAGACTCTGGAACTGTCCAGAGAGGTCGGAAACCTGAGCGGCCAGGTTCTCCACGGCATGGCGAGCAGCAGACAATTCCTGCTCGTGTCTGCCGAGCATGGCTCCTTGGATCTCGACGGCAGTGTAACGAGCGTCTGAAGTCGCTGGGTCCATTCCTTGTTCGGTTCCTTCTGTCATGCAGGTGAAAGAGGACCCAAAAGCGACTTAACAGAAACAGAGTTTATTCAAGTCCAAACAGGGAATAACAGAAATCCTCTAGTCTGTAGAGGGGAATAACAGGAGAAGCGGCCACAGACTGCAGGTCGCTTCGGGTAGGCGCAGGCCGTAGCTGACAGAGACACCTGCTCACACGCAGCATCTGATGAAGGCAAAAACACGACAGGACAGGGCGATACACAATCACAGCACGGTGAATACTAAACAAGGAACCGACAGGACAGGAACGGAACACAAAGGAATAAATAGGGACTCCAATCAGGGGAAAGGATCGGGAACAGGTGTGGGAAGACTAAATGATGATTAGGGGAATAGGAACAGCTGGGAGCAGGAACGGAACGATAGAGAGAAGAGAGAGCGAGAGAGTGAGAGAGGGAGGGGGAGAGAGAGGGATAGAAAGAGGGAAAGAACCTAATAAGACCAGCAGAGGGAAACGAATAGAATGGGGAGCACAGGGACAAGACATGATAATAAATGACAAACATGACAAAAACAGGCAACGGTGTGCTTTAGGACCATGCTGACGCCTCCGAGCGGTCGGGTAGGCTGTATGGAGCGTTTATCCGACTAGATAAGAAAAATTAAAATTATGTCCCCCTCACTTGTGTCCCTGGTAACATCAGAGACACAGCACTTCATCCAGTGTAGACGTCTTAAGCTTCTTTCAGAGGATATTACAAAAATGCTCTTATCTGTTCATGCTTATTCCTACACTCAGGCGAAAGTGGTATGGAAATGAGAGGTAGGTAGTGTGAGCGAGAGAGAAACAGGAAATAAGGGATGTTTCCTGCCGTAGCCAGATAGCCACAGGGATTATTTGATCATGATGTCAACCGTACATGTACCTATGGGGATAGCCGAATAACCCTTTAAGGTTCTAGATAGCACCTTTTTTTCTAAGAGCGTTGTCAACGCTGCGGTGATGTTCAACACAAGTGAGGGATGAAGACATTTTGAATTACGACAGTACAATACCACCTCGATGAGGCCTTTAATGACAGCAAAGCCACACACAGTACGGCCTGGCTGTGTTACTCTGGAAATGAGGAGAGAATGGATTATTCTTGATATCTGAAATGTTATGACACTCAAATACCAGGGAGATGCAACAGACACACAAATTCACTGTTTTGCGGATAATGGATTTTTCTAGATCGTGCTTGGTTGAAGATGTGTTTTGATTTGTTGAGCAGTGGTATTCCCATGTCAGGGGGTTATAGCTGATGTGCCTAATGCGTTCTCATAACACATATCGAGGCAGAACGTGTATGGTACTCAGATTAAACGGAAGTCTATGGTGCTATACAGTTTGTGTATGATGTTCGTGATTAAAGTGAAGCCCGTGTTTAAGTATTCAGTTACCAGTTGACATGTATCAGAAAGTTAATAGCGTGACACTAATTACAGCCTGCTGAGTCATTTTAATTTCATGAGCTTGAATCCGATTAGCACTTTTCCTGGATGCCTGCTGGAAAGTATTGATCCCGCCGGCTTTTAAGTGTTGTTCAAAGAAGCTACTTGTTGAGAATGGAGGGAGAACACTTTAGATTAGGTACACCTACTTTAAAAAAAATTTTTTTACGAAAAAGCTCACGAAAAAGATGATATAAGACTAAGTTTAAGAATGTTGGATTCATGCCTGGTTGTTAAAGGACCGCGTTAAATGGCTAATTAAGAACCCTTGAGATATTCTCTTGGCACGCTTTAAACATCTTCCAAATGCCATGTAGTTTACGACAGGCGACAGATTTTGATCACAGCATTTGGATACTAAGTCAATGACATACTGCAGATGTTTTAAAGGTATGACTTCCGTTTTCATTTCCTTTGGAAAAATATTGCTACTGAATATAGCACTTGCCAGTTATCTCGCTTGGAAACACAAAGCGACAACATTTGAACCCCAGTAAGGAACCAACTGTGTTCTTCGGACAGCTAAATACAGGTGTTTACTGCCATAAATCAACATGAATCAACTGTGTGTTTATAGCGTTCCAGTCTTTCCTTTGAAGTGTTATCTCTGCTCGTCTGCTCCTTGCTTTACCACTGTGCTCAATGAGTAAAATGTGATCATAAAACTGGGGACATACAATCTGAAAGAAAGATCTTAAAAAGATGTTAATATGTCCCCCCCCCCCACCAAAAAAATAAACCTTTGAATGATTTGTATGATAACATCTAATGGTCCACTCTGTCCCCTACAGTTAAACAAACATGGGCTACATAATTCTCTTTGCCCTCATACTGCTCGGAAATTTCAGGGCCATTTTGTCTTATAATGTCTTCAGAAAGGATATGATATTGTATTTCTTCAGGCTCTTCCTATAAGGATAGGAATGTCTCAGAGGTTATGGCTTTATTCTGTCTGGAACATTAGCCAGTACATTCTGCTGGGGCTGGCTATTATTGGCCATAGACACACCACTAAGACTTGAGAATAGACAAGGGGGAGGCACAACAAGCCAATGTGCGCGTGCTCACTGACCCAGGTGGCCACCCACGCTGTGTTTGTGTGCGTGCTGTGCATGTGAGTGTGTGTGGGTGTGTGTGTGTCCACCCGCCAGACACCTCTCTGGAGAGGAGCGTCGGATCACTTTCGCTCCATCCAGCTGGAAGCTGAAACAGGCCACCACACTGTGCCCAGAGCTGAATTGGTGAGTTAAGCGGTACAATTCTGTTCCTTTAAGGCTGGGGAATAACATAGGAACTCTCTTATTGGTCAAACTTAACCTGTGCAACCAACCTATGATATTATGTCCTCACACTGTTGGATATAGTATATACAGTATGTATATTTAGCAATACTGTATGACAAAGATAAAACACGAAACAGTCTTTGCCACAGTGATTCCTCAGATTAAGAAATCAATGAAGCTGAGAGTTTTGGGTTGGGTTCATTTGCATCAGATTTCTTTAGGGTCGAGGTCTCCTCCCCAGATGAAAAGCTTATTGAAATGTAATGTCGTTCAACAACTGGAGCGAAGATACAGAGAGCGAGAGAAATAGAGAGAGAGTGGGAGAGAGTGTGGGGGAAGGAGAGAGCGGGAGAGAGAGAGAGAGAGAGAGAGAGAGAGGAGAGAGAGAGAGAGAGAGAGCAATAGAGAAAGGGAGGGGAGAGAGTGTGGGGGAAGGAGAGAGCGGGAGAGAGCGGGAGAGAGAGCGGGAGAGAGAGAGAGAGAGAGAGAGAGAGAGAGAGAGAGAGAGAGAGAGAGAGAGAGAGAGAGAGCAATAGAGAAAGGGAGGGGAGAGAGTGTGGGGGAAGGAGAGAGCGGGAGAGAGAGAGAGCGGGAGAGAGAGGAGGGAGAGAGAGAGAGAGAGAGAGAGAGAGAGAGAGAGAGAGAGAGAGAGAGAGAGAGAGAGAGAGAGAGAGAGAGAGAGATAGAGAAGAGAGAGGGAGAGAGAGTGGGGGAGAGAGAGAGAGCGGGAGAGAGAGAGAGAGAGAGAGAGAGAGAGAGAGAGAGAGAGAGAGAGAGAGAGAGAGAGAGAGAGAGAGAGAGAGAGAGAGAGAGAGAGAGAGAGAGAGAGAGAGAGAGAGAGAGAGAGAGAGAGAGAGAGAGAGAGAGAGAGAGAGAGAGAGAGAGAGAGAGAGAGAGAGAGAGAGAGAGAGAGAGAGAGGGAGAGAGAGAGAGAGAGAGAGAGAGAGAGAGAGAGAGAGAGAGAGAGGAGGAGAGAGAGAGAGAGAGAGAGAGAGAGAGAGAGAGAGGGGAGAGAGGGGAGAGGAGAGAGGGGGAGAGGAGAGAGCGGGAGAGAAAGAGAGAGAGAGAGAGAGAGAGAGAGAGAGGAGAGAGAGCGAGAGAGAGAGTGGGGGAAGGAGAGAGAGAGAGAGAGAGAGTGGGGGAAGGAGAGAGCGGGAGAGAGAGAGGAGAGAGAGAGAGAGAGAGAGAGAGAGAGAGAGAGAGAGAGAGAGAGAGAGAGAGAGAGAGAGAGAGAGAGAGAGAGAGAGGAGGGAGAGAGAGAGAGAGAGAGAGAGGGGGAAGGAGAGAGAGAGAGAGAGAGGGAGAGAGAGAGAGAGAGAGAGAGAGAGAGAGAGGGAGAGAGAGAGAGAGGAGAGAGAGAGAGAGAGAGAGAGAGAGAGAGAGAGAGAGAGAGAGAGAGAGAGAGAGAGAGAAGGAGAGAGTGGGGGAAGGAGAGAGCGGGAGAGAGAGGGGGAGAGGAGAGAGAGAGAGAGAGTGGGGGAAGGAGAGAGAGAGAGAGAGAGAGAGAGAGAGAGAGAGAGAGAGAGAGAGAGAGAAGGAGAGAGAGAGAGAGAGAGAGAGAGAGAGAGAGAGAGAGAGAGAGAGAGGAGACAGGCCAACCACCAAACGTGGAGTCTTTGATGTTCAGAGACTGTTTGTACTTTCCCTAATTAACCAGACTGAATCCAGATGAATATGCATACATACATACAGTACATTCTCACCAGATTGCTTTTCCTCTCTGATAGATAGTAATTTGGTTAGGAACTCATGTAAATCTGCTCTTTTACAAACAACGCCTATTTCTAAAATTGTATTTATCTTTTCACTGTAGTGGGCTAAATCAGGGTCACATTCTTGGTAGTCTTAAACAAATATGCTTTGAAACTGAAGTACACATATGGTTATGGGCTTTAAAAAAAAGAAGACACCTGTACCATGTCAGATATAGAGTTTAAATGTATTACATTTTGAATTTGCATTCCAATATTACACTTTATATACATCACGGAAGACTGAAATATAACAAAACTGTTTGATAAAGAAACATCAGATTTTCAACATTTAAAAAAAGAGAATGTTTATTAATTATAAAATTGAGAAATATATGAATAACATTCCACCCATGAGGCCACTAGAGGGCAATTTGGTCATGTGACTGCAGGAAAGGCATCTATGCTCAGCCAAACAGATTTGATCTAGCTGTTGTAGCCTATATTTATTTTTAAATCGCTACTTGTTTATTTTGCTTATCAAGCGCTTTGCGATTCTGTCTGTAATGAAAAGTGCTATAATGGTTGAATAAATGATTATTATTACTCAACGTAATAACATGTTCTCATTCACAGACAGCAAGTTGGTGAGAGCAACAAGTGAGCCTCGAATTCATCAGTTGTCATATACAAGGCAAAGGCTGTCAAAAGCAGCAGTCAAAACAGTGCAAAGGTTGTATGGAGGAGAGAATGAGGTGTGCAAAGAAAATTGGAATGTCACCATGGCAACATCTAACTGACAGCAAGAGAAGACAGGGTGTTTTTTCTGACAAATTACGGTTTGATTATTGAAGGGCAATTATTATATTTTAAACATGTCGTCAGAGGAAACCAAGGACAAACAACAAAATAAACAAATAACCATCTATGCAATTACTGTATGACAGGCTTTTTTATCACCCAATTAGAGCACTGTGGCACATTGATTTTCTAGAGAGGGTTTTTGGAAGCCTCCTCTTCACCTCATTTACACACAGCGCTCGTTCCGTTCCAAATGCCACCCTAGTCCCTAGTGCACTACTTTTTTTTTACCAGGTTCAATCGGGCTATTGTCAAAAGTAATGCCCCTTGTAGGGAATATGGTGCCATTTGGGATGCAGTTAGCCATCAGACAGTGTTGTTGTTGGGATTGAGTTACTTTAAGAGCTGTGCCTCTTGTAGACAAAAAGGATTATCCACTTCTTGACATGGTTATGTATTTGCTTAGGATCGATTCCCTGTGTAATGTGTTCTCTGCCTCGATCCCAGGCACCTACTTCTGTTGACTAAACATCGGTGGAGAGGATGTGTGGAGTAGCACCCCATGTGTTGCCAGGCAAGCCAATAAGAAATACGGCAACAACCAATGACACATGCACTCTTCGATCAGTGCCACTTTGGGGTCCTTAAAGATAAACAGTTTGGCCATATTTCTTTATGTTTTGCAGACAGTTAGTTAATACAGGGGCGTCTTGATGTTTCTTGTTGGTTACACTATTTGGGGTAAATCATGCTCAGTGTGGGTCTTGGAGAACCACTCAGAAGATGCTATAATGGTGCTATAACACATGATTTGGCAGCATGCTGCTTGGGACAGCGCATCTACAGTACTTGGGCTAATGCCTGGTTGAGGAAAAGCAGATCTATTTCCGTGTTAAGGGTTTGGATGGATGGACCAGTCACAACTAACTGGCAGTACACCATTGTCAAACAGCATTTTATGTACAGCAAATGTATAATTTGGTTGGAGACAATACTGGGTCGTCTTATAGTCTTGTCTGTATAGACAAGATAGTGATCACTGTTGTTTTATGTTTTCTGAAACTCACTCGCCTCATCCTGACTCAAACAAATAGATGTTTAACTGCAGTACCCCATATACTCCATTTTCAATTCCAAAGGAAGGACATTTGGAGTCCCTTATCTCTCTTTGAGCTGTGGCGGGGGTGACAATCCATATGAGTTCCTCCGACGTGTTTATGTGCCGCTAAATCATTAACCATCTTACTCTGCTGGCTGGCTTGCAAACCTGTTTGCTTTGAAGGGTGACAGAGACACTGAACTCCCCCATGCCGTTGAGCTTGAGCTGCAAGATAATGAGGCTGTGCTGTTTCTCCTTATGATGCCTAAAAAAACATTACACATATTGTACATTTAAGTTAGCTTTTTTTGCAATGCTCTTTGAGTGTGGACTTACTGTGTTTTTGTATTTATGGATTAAATAGTTGAATTTATACAAACTAAGAGATTTCCTATGTACAAGCCTGGGAGAGTGTGATGGTTTCCACTATGTAGTTATTGATCTTTAAATGGAAAGCAATAGCATGGCTAACAGAGCTGTGGATTCTCCTTATGATGCTCTTTCATTCATTTTCTTCAACAGTCAGTGGGTGTATTGAACTGACTATTCTACCGCTAGAAATATTGCAGATTGTACCTCTAACTGGGAAATTGGACTATTTTGCCATTGTATATTGTAGCATGGCTAATAGAGGGGTTAGGGTAGTCTTAGCGGTAGCATGGCTAACAGAGGGGTCAGGGTAGTCTTAGCGGTAGCATGGCTAACAGAGGGTTCAGGGTAGTTTTAGCGGTATCATGGCTAACATAGGGGTCAGGGTAGTTTTAGCAGTAGCATGGCTAACAGAGGGGTCAGGGTAGTTTTAGCAGTAGCATGGCTAACAGAGGGGTCAGGGTAGTTTTAGCGGTAGCATGGCTAACAGAGGGGTCAGGGTAGTTTTAGCAGTAGCATGGCTAACAGAGGGGTTGGGGTAGTTTTAGCGGTAGCATGGCTAACAGAGGGGTCAGGGTAGTTCTAGCGGTAGCATGGCTAACAGAGGGGTCAGGGTAGTTTTAGCTGTAGCACGGCTAACAGATGGATCAGAGTAGTTTTAGCGGTAGGATGGCTAACAGAGGGGTCAGGGTAGTTTTAGCGGTAGCATGGCTAATGGGGGGGGGTTACAGAAACACCACTAACCAAACAACAGTGCTAGATGTCTGGGCATTTGAATTAAAGGGTAACTGCGAAGAAACAACTTGGATATTTAACTTGGACATTTCTTGGATATTTCCCGAGACCTCAAAAGTGGTCCCCCGATGTGGTTTAAGCACTGTTGTGTACTTAGCGCATCCAATTGTGTTGTTTTTCTATTAAAAAGTGTGACCTTGACAGACTCATTTATCTTTTTCGATTGTAGACCTACTATTAGCCAACTTGCAAAGTACCGCTTGGGTTGGCCTGACTGTTAGAGACCAATATGGGATTTATCATTTAAGTTCATTCAGTGTATGTCACTGTTTGTCATAGAATGTTTCACACAGGGCACCTTTCCTTCACTGTTGCGGTCCATTTGGATAATTTTTCCCAAATTAGACTATACCCACTTCTTCAGGCACCACTGCGGCTAACAGATAGTTCAGAGTAGTTTTAGCCGTAGCATGGCTACCAGAGAGTCCAGGGTGTCTGTCAGATGGCTGGTTCATGTGGTCCGTCCGCATCATTTACGTCATGCTGGAAACCCGGGACTTCCGAGTTCAAATTAAAGTACGTCATGTGCGTAGAGCTTCCTATTGGTTGATTCTGATACTTCTTTAAGTGGGAAACATGGTATCATCTTTCTTTCTACAACGAGTAAGCAATTCGGAAATGTCCAAGTTCCCGAAATGTTGTGAACGCGGCATGAAGCCCTAATGGATTTGGTAGCCCAGCTTTGGAGGACAGATGGTGTGCATTGAGGTGATAGGCTGTGGCTGTGGTGTGTGTGTGTGTGTATGTGTGTGTGTGTGTGTGTGTGTGTGTGTGTGTGTGTGTGTGTGTGTGTGTGTGTGTGTGTGTGTGTGTGTGTGTGTGTGTGTGTGTGTGTGTGTGTGTGTGTGTGTGTGTGTGTGTGTGTGTGTGTGGTGGAAGGGCGGTACTTGATAAACAAGGGGATTTAATGCTTCATGACCCAGATCCGCACTGAGCAGTGGTTTCCCCAGCGTGTGTGTGTGGTGAGGCTCAAATTAAAGTGAAGGAAGAGTGACAGACATTGTGTGTATGCATGAAATGGTGAAGCTGAAGGGAGGAGTGACTGTGTCAGCTGTGAGTGTGTTTGTGTTTGTGTTTGTGTGTGTGTGTGTGTGAGCATGTGGCTGTGTGACATCTGGGAAGGGAGGCAGAGTGTGTGTGTGCTTGAGTTGCTCTGTATCCCTCCTCCTCCATCACTGTCACACAGCTGTCCCCTACCTGGACGACCTGTCACTCCACAGAGTCTGTCATCCTCTCTCTCTCTCTCTCTCTCTCTCTCTCTCTCTCTCTCTCTCTCTCTCTCTCTCTCTCTCTCTCTCTCTCTCTCTCTCTCTCTCTCTCTCTCTCTCTCTCTCTCTCTCTCTCTCTCTCTCTCTCTCTCTCTCTCTCTCTCTCTCTCTCTCTCTCTCTCTCTCTCTCTCTCTCTCTCTCTCTCTCTCTCTCTCTATGTATAGTCGTGGCCAAAAGTTCTGAGAATGACACAAATATTAATTTTCACAAAGTCTGCTGCCTCAGTTTGTATGATGGCAATATGCATATACTCCAGAATGTTATGAAGAGTGATCGGATGAATTGCAAAAAAATCCCTCTTTGCAATGCGAATGAACTGAATCCCCCAAAAACATTTCCACTGCATTTCAGCCCTGCCACAAAAGGACCAGCTGACATCATGTCAGTGATTCTCTCGTTAACACAGGTGTGAGTGTTGACGAGGGCAAGGCTGGAGATCACTCTGTTATGCTGATTGAGTTTGTATAACAGACTGGAAGCTTCAAAAGGAGGGTGGTGCTTGGAATCATTGTTCTTCCTCTGTCAATCATGGTTACCTGCAAGGAAACATGTGCCGAAAGGCCAGCAAGCACCAGGACCGTCTAATTAAGTTGATTCAGCTGCGGGATCGGGGCACCACCAGTACAGAGCTTGCTCAGGAGTGGCAGCAGGCAGGTGTGAGTCCATCTACACGCACAGTGAGGTGAAGACTTTTGGAGGATGGCCTGGTGTCAAGAAGGGTAGCAAAGAATGGTTGTAAAATAATTTTCTCCCCTTTCCGATTGTTTGGGGCATCCGGAAAAAAAGCTTGTCCGGAGAAGACAAGGTGAGCGCTACCCTCAGTTCTGTGTCATGCCAACAGTAAAGCATCCTGAGACCATTCATGCGTGGGGTTGCTTCTCAGCCAAGGGAGTGGGCTCACTCACTCACTCACTCACAATTTTGCCTAAGAACACAGCCATGAATAAAGAATGATACTAACACATCCTCAGAGAGAAACTTCTCCCAACCATCCAGGAACAGTTTGGTGACGAACAATGCCTTTTCCAGCATGATGGAGCACCTTGCCATAAGGCAAAAGTGATAACTAAGTGGCTCAGGGAACAAAACATCGATATTTTGGGTCGATTGGCCAGGAAACTCACCAGACCTTAATCCCATTGAGAACTTGTGGTCAATCCTCAAGAGGCGGGTAGACAAACAAAAACCCACAAATTCGGACAAACTGCAAACGTTGATTATGCAAGAATGGGCTGCCATCAGTCAGGATGTGGCCCAGAAGTTAATTGACAGCATGCCATCAGTCAGGATGTGGCTCAGAAGTTAATTGACAGTATGCCATCAGTCAGGATGTGGCTCAGAAGTTAATTGACAGTATGCCATCAGTCAGGATGTGGCTCAGAAGTTAATTGACAGTATGCCATCAGTCAGGATGTGGCTCAGAAGTTAATTGACAGTATGCCATCAGTCAGGATGTGGCTCAGAAGTTAATTGACAGTATGCCATCAGTCAGGATGTGGCTCAGAAGTTAATTGACAGTATGCCATCAGTCAGGATGTGGCTCAGAAGTTAATTGACATTATGCCATCAGTCAGGATGTGGCTCAGAAGTTAATTGACAGTATGCCATCAGTCAGGATGTGGCTCAGAAGTTAATTGACAGTATGCCATCAGTCAGGATGTGGCCCAGAAGTTAATTGACAGCATGCCAGGGCGGATTGCAGAGGTCTTGAAAAAGAAGGGGCAACACTGCAAATATTGACTATTTGCATCAACTTCATGTAATTGTCAATAAAAGCATTTGACACTTATCACATGCTTATAATTATACTTTAGTATTCCAAAGTAACATCTGACAAAAATATCTAAAGACACTGAAGCAGCAAACTTTGTGAAAATTAATATGTGTGTCATTCTCAAAACTTTTGGCCATGACTGTACTCCCCACCCCAAAACACACCCGGAGGCTTGATACCTTTAGCACCTGTCATACTACACTACTGTTTTGTCATACTACACTACTGTCTTGTCATACTACACTGCTGTTTTGTCATACTACACTACTGTTTTGTCATACTACACTACTGTCTTGTCATACTACACTACTGTTTTGTTATACTACAGTACTGTCTTGTCATCCTACAGTACTGTTTTGTTATACATACTGTCTTGTCATACTACAGTACTGTCTTGTCATACTACACTACTGTTTTGTCATACTACAGTACTGTTTTGTCATACTACAGTACTGTCTTGTCATACTACAGTACTGTTTTGTCATACAGTCTGTCTTGTCATACTACACTACTGTTTTGTCATACTACAGTACTGTCTTGTCATACTACAGTTTTGTCATACTGTGTCTTGTCATACTGTTTTGTCACAGTACTGTCTTGTCATACTACACTACTGTTTTGTCATACTACAGTACTGTTTTGTCATACTACAGTACTGTCTTGTCATACTGTTTTGTCACAGTACTGTCTTGTCATACTACACTACTGTCTTTGCATACTACACTACTGTCTTGTCACTGTACTGTCTTGTCATACTACAGTACTGTTTTGTCATACAGTACTGTTTTGTCATACTACACTACTGTTTTGTCATACTACAGTACTGTCTTGTCATACTACACTACTGTCTTGTCATACTACAGTACTGTTTTGTCATACTACATTACTGTCTTGGCATACTACACTACTGTCTTGTCATACTACAGTACTGTTTTGTCATTTACTGTTTTGTCATACTACACTACTGTCTTGTCATACTACAGTACTGTTTTGTTATACTACAGTACTGTCTTGTCATACTACAGTACTGTCTTGTCATACTACACTACTGTTTTGTCATACTACAGTACTGTCTTGTCATACTACACTACTGTTTTGTCATACAGTACTGTCTTGTCATACTACACTACTGTTTTGTCATACTACACTACTGTTTTGTCATACTACACTACTGTTTTGTCATACTACAGTACTGTCTTGTCATACTACAGTACTGTTTTGTCATACAGTACTGTCTTGTCATACTACACTACTGTTTTGTCATACTACAGTACTGTTTTGTCATACAGTACTGTCTTGTCATACTACACTACTGTTTTGTCATACTACAGTACTGTCTTGTCATACTACACTACTGTTTTGTCATACTACACTACTGTTTTGTCATACTCAGTACTGTTTTGTCATACTACAGTACTGTTTTGTCATACTACACTACTGTTTTGTCATACTACACTACTGTTTTGTCATACTACAGTACTGTCTTGTCATACTACACTACTGTTTTGTCATACTACAGTACTGTTTTGTCATACTACACTACTGTTTTGTCATACTACAGTACTGTCTTGTCATACTACACTACTGTTTTGTCATACTACACTACTGTTTTGTCATACTACACTACTGTTTTGTCATACTACAGTACTGTCTTGTCATACTACAGTACTGTTTTGTCATACAGTACTGTCTTGTCATACTACACTACTGTTTTGTCATACTACACTACTGTTTTGTCATACTACACTACAGTTTTGTCATACTACGGTACTGTTTTGTCATACTACAGAACTGTTTTGTCATACTACAATACTGTTTTGTCATACTACACTACTGTTTTGTCATACTACACTACTGTTTTGTCATACTACAGTACTGTCTTGTCATACTACACTACTGTTTTGTCATACTACAGTACTGTTTTGTCATACTACACTACTGTTTTGTCATACTACAGTACTGTCTTGTCATACTACACTACTGTTTTGTCATACTACAGTACTGTTTTGTCATACTACAGTACTGTCTTGTCATACTACACTACTGTTTTGTCATACTACACTACAGTTTTGTCATATTACAGTACTGTTTTGTCATACTACACTACTTTCTTGTCATACTACAGTACTGTTTTGTCATACTACAGTACTGTCTTGTCATACTACAGTACTGTCTTGTACTTGTCTTGTCATACTACAGTACTGTCTTGTCATACTACACTACTGTTTTGTCATACTACAGTACTGTCTTGTCATACTACAGTACTGTTTTGTCATACCGTACTGTCTTGTCATACTACACTACTGTTTTGTCATACTACACTACTGTTTTGTCATACTACACTACTGTTTTGTCATACTACACTACTGTTTTGTCATACTACAGTACTGTTTTGTCATACTACGGTACTGTTTTGTCATACTACAGAACTGTTTTGTCATACTACAGTACTGTTTTGTCATACTACAGTACTGTTTTGTCATACTACACTACTGTTTTGTCATACTACACTACTGTTTTGTCATACTACACTACTGTTTTGTCTTACATACTATAGTACTGTTTTGTCATACTACACTACTGTTTTGTCATACTACACTACTGTTTTGTCATACTCCAGTACTGTTTTGTCATACTACAGTACTGTTTTGTCATACTACACTACTGTTTTGTCATACTACAGTACTGTCTTGTCATACTACACTACTGTTTTGTCATACTACAGTACTGTTTTGTCATACTACACTACTGTTTTGTCATACTACAGTACTGTCTTGTCATACTACACTACTGTTTTGTCATACTACAGTACTGTTTTGTCATACTACAGTACTGTTTTGTCATACTACAGTACTGTTTTGTCATACTACACTACTGTTTTGTCATACTACACTACTGTTTTGTCATACTACACTACTGTTTTGTCATACTACAGTACTGTCTTGTCATACTACACTGCTGTTTTGTCATACTACACTACTGTTTTGTCATACTACACTACTGTTTTGTCATACTACACTACTGTCTTGTCATACTACAGTACTGTTTTGTTATACTACAGTACTGTCTTGTCATACTACAGTACTGTTTTGTTATACTACAGTACTGTCTTGTCATACTACAGTACTGTCTTGTCATACTACACTACTGTTTTGTCATACTACAGTACTGTTTTGTCATACTACAGTACTGTCTTGTCATACTACAGTACTGTTTTGTCATACAGTACTGTCTTGTCATACTACACTACTGTTTTGTCATACTACAGTACTGTCTTGTCATACTACACTACTGTTTTGTCATACTACAGTACTGTCTTGTCATACTACAGTACTGTTTTGTCATACAGTACTGTCTTGTCATACTACACTACTGTTTTGTCATACTACAGTACTGTTTTGTCATACTACAGTACTGTCTTGTCATACTACAGTACTGTTTTGTCATACAGTACTGTCTTGTCATACTACACTACTGTCTTTGCATACTACACTACTGTCTTGTCATACTACAGTACTGTCTTGTCATACTACAGTACTGTTTTGTCATACAGTACTGTTTTGTCATACTACACTACTGTTTTGTCATACTACAGTACTGTCTTGTCATACTACACTACTGTCTTGTCATACTACAGTACTGTTTTGTCATACTACATTACTGTCTTGGCATACTACACTACTGTCTTGTCATACTACAGTACTGTTTTGTCATACTACAGTACTGTTTTGTCATACTACACTACTGTCTTGTCATACTACAGTACTGTTTTGTTATACTACAGTACTGTCTTGTCATACTACAGTACTGTCTTGTCATACTACACTACTGTTTTGTCATACTACAGTACTGTCTTGTCATACTACACTACTGTTTTGTCATACAGTACTGTCTTGTCATACTACACTACTGTTTTGTCATACTACACTACTGTTTTGTCATACTACACTACTGTTTTGTCATACTACAGTACTGTCTTGTCATACTACAGTACTGTCTTGGCATACTACACTACTGTCTTGTCATACTACACTACTGTTTTGTCATACTACAGTACTGTTTTGTCATACAGTACTGTCTTGTCATACTACACTACTGTTTTGTCATACTACAGTACTGTCTTGTCATACTACACTACTGTTTTGTCATACTACACTACTGTTTTGTCATACTCCAGTACTGTTTTGTCATACTACAGTACTGTTTTGTCATACTACACTACTGTTTTGTCATACTACACTACTGTTTTGTCATACTACAGTACTGTCTTGTCATACTACACTACTGTTTTGTCATACTACAGTACTGTTTTGTCATACTACACTACTGTTTTGTCATACTACAGTACTGTCTTGTCATACTACACTACTGTTTTGTCATACTACACTACTGTTTTGTCATACTACACTACTGTTTTGTCATACTACAGTACTGTCTTGTCATACTACAGTACTGTTTTGTCATACAGTACTGTCTTGTCATACTACACTACTGTTTTGTCATACTACACTACTGTTTTGTCATACTACACTACAGTTTTGTCATACTACGGTACTGTTTTGTCATACTACAGAACTGTTTTGTCATACTACAATACTGTTTTGTCATACTACACTACTGTTTTGTCATACTACACTACTGTTTTGTCATACTACAGTACTGTCTTGTCATACTACACTACTGTTTTGTCATACTACAGTACTGTTTTGTCATACTACACTACTGTTTTGTCATACTACAGTACTGTCTTGTCATACTACACTACTGTTTTGTCATACTACAGTACTGTTTTGTCATACTACAGTACTGTCTTGTCATACTACACTACTGTTTTGTCATACTACACTACAGTTTTGTCATATTACAGTACTGTTTTGTCATACTACACTACTTT
Source organism: Oncorhynchus gorbuscha (assembly GCF_021184085.1). Classification (NCBI taxonomy): domain Eukaryota; kingdom Metazoa; phylum Chordata; class Actinopteri; order Salmoniformes; family Salmonidae; genus Oncorhynchus; species Oncorhynchus gorbuscha. The sequence goes on from NC_060193.1 coordinate 46,319,985, forward strand.
CTTGTCATACTACAGTACTGTTTTGTCATACTACAGTACTGTCTTGTCATACTACAGTACTGTCTTGGCATACTACACTACTGTCTTGTCATACTACAGTACTGTCTTGTCATACTACACTACTGTTTTGTCATACTACAGTACTGTCTTGTCATACTACAGTACTGTTTTGTCATACCGTACTGTCTTGTCATACTACACTACTGTTTTGTCATACTACACTACTGTTTTGTCATACTACACTACTGTTTTGTCATACTACACTACTGTTTTGTCATACTACAGTACTGTTTTGTCATACTACGGTACTGTTTTGTCATACTACAGAACTGTTTTGTCATACTACAGTACTGTTTTGTCATACTACAGTACTGTTTTGTCATACTACACTACTGTTTTGTCATACTACACTACTGTTTTGTCATACTACACTACTGTTTTGTCTTACATACTATAGTACTGTTTTGTCATACTACACTACTGTTTTGTCATACTACACTACTGTTTTGTCATACTCCAGTACTGTTTTGTCATACTACAGTACTGTTTTGTCATACTACACTACTGTTTTGTCATACTACAGTACTGTCTTGTCATACTACACTACTGTTTTGTCATACTACAGTACTGTTTTGTCATACTACACTACTGTTTTGTCATACTACAGTACTGTCTTGTCATACTACACTACTGTTTTGTCATACTACAGTACTGTTTTGTCATACTACAGTACTGTTTTGTCATACTACAGTACTGTTTTGTCATACTACACTACTGTTTTGTCATACTACACTACTGTTTTGTCATACTACACTACTGTTTTGTCATACTACAGTACTGTCTTGTCATACTACACTACTGTTTTGTCATACTACACTACTGTTTTGTCATACTACAGTACTGTTTTGTCATACTACACTACTGTCTTGTCATACTACAGTATTGTCTTGTCATACTACACTACTGTTTTGTCATACTACAGTACTGTTTTGTCATACTACAGTACTGTCTTGTCATACTACACTACTGTTTTGTCATACTACAGTACTGTTTTGTCATACTACACTACTGTTTTGTCATACTACACTACTGTTTTGTCATACTACAGTACTGTTTTGTCATACTACAGAACTGTTTTGTCATACTACAGTACTGTTTTAATATATAATAATAATAAATATATGCCATTTAGCAGACGCTTTTATCCAAAGCGACTTACAGTCATGTGTGCATACATTCTACATATGGATGGTCCCGGGGATCGAACCCACTACCCTGGCGTTACAAGCGCCATACTCTACCAACTGAGCTACAGAAACCATAATTCATAGTATACTACACTACTGTTTTGTCATACTACAGTACTGTTTTGTCATACTACAGTACTGTTTTGTCATACTACACTACTGTTTTGTCATACTACACTACTGTTTTGTCATACTACACTACTGTTTTGTCTTACATACTATAGTACTGTTTTGTCATACTACACTACTGTTTTGTCATACTACACTACTGTTTTGTCATACTACAGTACTGTCTTGTCATACTACACTACTGTTTTGTCATACTACACTACTGTCTTGTCATACTACAGTACTGTTTTGTCATACTACACTACTGTTTTGTCATACTACATTACTGTTTTGTCATACTACACTACTGTTTTGTCATACTACACTACTGTTTTGTCATACTACACTACTGTTTTGTCATACTACACTACTGTCTTGTCATACTACACTACTGTTTTGTCATACTACACTACTGTTTTGTCATACTACACTACTGTTTTGTCAAACTACTCTACTGTTTTGTCATACTATACTACTGTCTTATAATATAATAATAATAATAATATAATAATAATAATAATAATAATAATATTATAATAATAATATATCATAATATATGCCATTTAGCAGACGCTTTTATCCAAAGCGACTTACAGTCATGTGTGCATACATTCTACATATGGGTGGTCCCGGGAATCGAACCCACTACCCTGGCGTTACAAGCGCCATGTTCTACCAACTGAGCTACACTACTGTTTTGTCATACAGTACATGGCATCTGTAGCTACAGCCTCAGACCACATGTACTGAACACGTGGAGAAGCTGTGTTCAGTCACAGGGTGTGTTGATGGAGCGCATCACCTGGCCAGAATGTTTGATAACCTCTCTTTCCCGTGTCACAAGGACAAGCACAATAAATCAAACAAAACAGATGCAAATGGAGATGTATTTTGTAAACCCTTTCCATATTATCCACCGTCATCTATGTACACTAGATTCAAAATGACACTAAGTATTACGATCTGTTTGGGATTGTTTTTACTGAGGGATTAATAACAGCTAGACAGGGATGATTACTTTATTCGACTTCGGGGCCATTACCCCCATGCAAAACCCATAGCACAGATATGCATGGTACCATCCAAAATCATCACAATCCTCTCTGTGTCCTTGTGGAAGGTCCAAAAGGTCCTTCTGTCTATATGATTAACCGACGGGCATCATACCCCCGATGTTATGGAAAAGGAACAGGGCTAACGTGTTAGAGGGCCAGGACCAGGGCGTCCGTAGCAGGGTAGAGTCAGTCAGACCAGTGGGTGGGTGATGGAGGTTTGTCAGAGATACTACATACTTCATCCTCTCGTGGGTCTCCCGGCAGAATGTCATCAGTCACGTGGAGCGCTGCGACTCGGATGACTCCAGAATGTTGTCAACATGGAGTGCATTTCTGAGACTGATGATCCCACCAGACTTAAAGATATGACGTGAGTCAGAGTTGGAGGAGAGCAACAGCCCTGCCTCAGGCTGAGGGGTAATGGATGTGTCATAGATGCCATGCAGCCGCAGAATGACAAGCAATATGTAGGAAGTGGCATTGACTCAGGCAAGTAGCAGCAGGGTGGGCAACACTTGATTTACACGGCTGTTTTTAGAGTGGGCAACACTTGATTTACACGGCTGTTTTTAGAGTGGGCAACACTTGATTTACACGGCTGTTTTTAGAGTGGGCAACACTTGATTTACACGGCTGTTTTTAGAGTGGGCAACACTTGATTTACACTGCTGTTTTTAGAGTGGGCAACACTTGATTTACACGGCTGTTTTTAGAGTGGGCAACACTTGATTTACACGGCTGTTTTTAGAGTGGGCAACACTTGAAAAGTCATATAACTTGGAAACAGACAGACATGTCAAATTGTCAGGGGTGGCATTTAGTACACTGTTATTTTCTGATAAATTCACAGTAGGTGTACAGAAGAAAAGTACTTAAGCTGTGGAACACACTATTCTGGTGTCGTACCTCATACTGCAGCATTTCCTGTAAAACCGTTGCTACTGTAATGCAGTTCAGAGCTGTGCGGCCTGGGGAATGTTTGTGCAGTTCTGAACTCTGCAAGCGGTGCAAATGTCTCTGGTCTGGTGTCCGATAGATTCTAATTACCTCCGCACAATTTAATGAACATACGCTGGTGGATCACAGGGGTTGTTCCCTAACTCCGTGGATGTAACCAATTGCACTCTTCGCGGTTGGGAGAAACATACTGCTGTCTCTCTCTCTCTGTATTACGGAACTTAATTGATTGTTAGCGGAAGGAAAGGTGCTCAAATCTTATTGACATTCTGAGTTATTTCAAACGAGCTGTTCTAATGGTACATATGTAGGATCTTAATTTGAGCCAGTTTGTCACAGCAGGGATATAATCCTGCAGCAGGAAATGTGAATTATGGATTATAATTCATGGACAATTTTTGTAGGGGTTGACACATTTTTCATTAGGGCAAATCAAGTCTGACATTTTGAAGTGGAAATTAGAAACTTTAGAAGCCTTTTTAAACCTTGAATACACTACAAGTTTGCATTTCCTGACGTACAGGGAAATTCTCAGCAACAAACCAGATCCTACATCTGTAACTTTCTAATAAGGCTGTAAGGATAGAGAGAGAGAGAGAGACAGGAGAGAGGAGATTTCTAATAAGGCAGAAAGAGAGAGAGAGAGGATAGAGAGAGAGGATAGAGAGAGAGAGAGAGAGAGAGGAGAGAGAGAGAGAGAGAGAGAGAGAGAGAGAGAGAGAGAGAGGAGAGAGTGAGAGAGAGAGGATAGAGAGGGATAGAGAGAGAGGATAGAGAGAGATAGAGAGAGGATAGAGAGAGAGAGAGAGAGAGAGAGAGAGAGAGAGAGAGAGAGAGAGAGAGAGAGAGAGACACAGAGAGAGAGAGAGAGAGAGAGAGAGAGAGAGAGAGAGAGAGAGAGAGAGAGAGAGAGAGAGAGAGAGAGAGAGAGAGAGAGAGAGAGAGAGAGAGAGAGAGAGAGAGAGAGAGAGAGAGAGAGAGAGAGAGAGAGAGAGAGAGAGAGAGATTGTACTGCAAGAGTTTTTGCCACATTATTTGAATGAATGTTATTCATTAAAAAGTACAAATGAATGATATTATTAATTCAGTCAAAAAGCGAATCAAAATAGTATTTTCCCATTTGAACGCCGTGAACCTAATGTTGCTGCATTCTTTGACGTTGCCAAATCCATATATTTTCTCAAAGGAAATGCTTCTGTTTTGACCACTTGGCTTCACACTGGGAGTGAAGTCAGCTCTCATCAAAAGATGTTTCTTCAAAAACCCATGTCAGGTCTGCATTGTTCAGCAACATCAAACTGCTTCCAGGAAATAACATCTACATGTCACAATAATAATGTAACTCTTAGGAAGAGAGTTTTCCAGGTTATTGAATCAATTATCAATCCCAACTTTCCATCAAAGCAGAACACGATGACAGGGTGTTTTGTTTTTCTCCATTCATTGTTACTAGTATGAATTGTTTACTTAGCTACTGATTTGACAACCCAGAGTGACCTCTACTTTTTCCCCCTCATCATATAGCCCCTGGTCTGCCTGCGCAAACAGAACACACACACACACACACACACACACACACACACACACACACACACACACACACACACACACACACACACACACACACACACACACACACACACACACACACACACACACACACACACACACACACACACACACACACACACACACACACACACACACACACACACACACACACACACATGAAGCAGCAACCACATTAGGGCACAGCCTGCTGAATGTGTAAACGATGACGGCCAGGGAGGAGAAGAGAAAAAAAGAACTGGGAGGAAATGTGTCTTTTTCACTCATAATTATAATTCCATTTGGAGTGTAAGTAATCGCTCTGCTGTCATTTTTAATCCGCCACCACTAATATGGCCAAATTTACCAGAATCAGTGAATGCACTTTGACAGCTGCTATGTTTTGCTTCCACGGGTCGCTGTCTGTCAATCACTGGGGATTATGGGTAACCAGCCCACCTGCCTCTGACGTACTTTAATTCTGTAGCATGATTATAGACTCGAACGGAATAAGATAGATAGCAGGACAACGCCTGTTTCCTTTGTACGGATTAATCTGATATGTCCCCATTTAGCACATTTCCACATTTTCACACACATTATTCCGTTGCTCTATCAAACAAACAGATACAGGCTCTACTTCAACATGCCTACTTCACAAGATAGGCTACATTTGCCTATAGCGGGTGCAATGTCTTTCATTTGGGATGGGGCTATTTGGTGGCTTGCAGATGTACATCTATAAAGGATTCTAAACCATATTTGACAGGTTGATATGACAGACTGGCCAGAGACGACAAAGTTGTGAGAGTTCCCAGCTCCCCGGGACTTCGCCAGAGAGAATCATTTTTGACAGACATACAGACAGAGGTTGAGATTCAATGTCAGCATCCCGAATGGCACCCTATTCCCTATATAGTGCACTACTTTTCACCAGAGCCCTGTGAGATAACCGGAATAGGGTGCCATTTGGGATGCTAGCCCAATCACTGGCTTTCACTGAGCTAGCTGTAGCTGTGACCTGACCTCCTTGAGCAGCTAATTCCAAACATTACCCCTCACATCTCTCCCTTTGATAATTATAATTTCATCTGGGAGCCACGGGGCGGATTATTCTCTGGACAGAGAGCACCGTTAGGCACTATTACCGCCACAATGAATGTCCGGATAGATGGATAGTCGCCGGTCAGAGCTTTTTCTTCCTTGCTCCCATGTGTTCTGTTGATACAAAGAAAGTCAGGCTTGTCAATCCAATACCAACTATGGTTTGTTTTGTCTTGGTGAAAGACAAGGCCTGGGAAAATGAAAAGACTTGTCCCTCTCTATTAAGAGAGGCGTACAATAGGAAAGGACGGTGCTACTAATTGGTCAGATCAAGGTGTAGATACAGGCTATGAGGCAAGCACCAGCTGGTGGCAAGAAGCTTGAAAAAACACTGTAATGTTTGGTGTCAAATCGAAATATAATGCTCCAGAAATATAGCAACTTCATATGATCTGTGCATTGACCATGCGTTTACAGACGTGCTACAGCAGCATACGATACATTGAGTGTACAAAACATTAGGAAAACCTTCCTAATATTGCGTTGCACCTCCTTTTGCCCTCAGAACAGCTTCAATTCGTCAGGCCATGGACTCTTGCGAGGTGTTGAAAGCGTTCCACAGGGATGCTTGGCCCATGTTGACGCCAATGCTTCCCACAGTTGTGTCAAGTTGGCCGGATGTTCTTTGGGTGGTGGACCATTCTTGACACACACCTGAAACTGTTGAGCGTTACACTTAAATATTTTCTCTTGGCCATCCACCTTCTGAATGGCACACATACTGTCCACAATACATGTGTCAAGTGTTTCAAGGCTCACAAATCCTCCCTGAACCGGTCTCCTCCCGGTCACCTACACTGAATGACGTGGATTTAACAAGTGACATTAATAAGGAATCATAGCTTTCACCTGGGATTCACCAGGTCAGTCTAAGCCATGGAAGGAGCAGGGGTCTTTAATGTTTTGTCCACTCAGTGTATGTTGTGCTCTTAGCCTACCTCGCATCTGGCCAAGCGGCTGGCACAGTATGTGGAAAATCTCTTGCAGACCCATGGTGTGCAATCGGTGGAGTCGTCCTGCCAATGCACAGCATGGTTCCACAGGATCAATACCATTTAGGGAAAGTGTCCACCACAGGAGGTTGGTGGCACCCTAATTGGGGAGGACTGGCTCGTGGTAATGGCTGGAGCAGAATCAGTGGAATGGTATCGAATACATGGTTTGATGCCATTCCATTCTCTCTGTTCCTGCCATTATTAAAAGCCGTTCTCCCCTCAGCAGCCTCCACTGGTGTCCAAACATATCCAATAGACAGCAGCCCCAAATGGCCTGAACGTGGAAAGGGATGTGTGTGTGTGTGTGACCACAGTATCTTGACATTTCAATGAGAGCACATGCATTTGTCATAGTCCTTTATCATACTGTAACATTCCTTAGGCAATGCATGACGGTGTTAGTGCCCAGTATCATGCGGGGGAGAATGAACAGGTACTTTATTGTCCCATAGAGAAATTTGCTTGGTGACATCACAGTTCACCAGATGCTCTTATCCAGAGCAGCTAGGGTTAAGTGCCTTGCTCAAGGGCACATCGACAGATTTTTCAACTAGTTGGCTCGGGGATTCGAACCAGCAGTCTCTACTTGCCCGACGCCCTTCACCGTTGGAGCCCGGATGGAGCCCTTTACTTGCCGTTCCAAGTGGCATTAAATGACAGTGTGGCCAAGCAGACCTCTTATGTCACTGCTGCCACTCAAACCCAGATCTATTCGAGCTGTACTGTTGTGAGGCTGAATGATGGCTGTCTGACTTCCATTAAGCTTGCAACCCCTGCCCTGCCCTGCCACAGCAGCATCAGCATAAGTTTGGCTGAGAGAGAGAGAGAGAGAGAGAGAGAGAGAGAGAGAGAGAGAGAGAGAGAGAGAGAGAGAGAGAGAGAGAGAGAGAGAGAGAGAGAGAGAGAGATGTATGGAGGGGAAGAGAGGGTTTATGGGTTTTTCTATAAACAATGATGCTAATGTGTGACATTGGGAAACATTTTTCAAAATGTTTCGAAACAAAAATGTAAATTATTTTTATGTAGTTTCACTTGGGTACTTGTGCAAATTGGCCCATGACGCAATTGTACATCTAACTAATATGTTTGGTGCAGTATTTGTCAATGAAAACATGTGCATGAAAACGTGTCGTCTCTCGTTGAATGACAACAGACTTTATTGAAGAATCTCGACAGTTGACCAATCACAGACGAAGGGGCGTAGACTTCGATTCCTGAACTTTGGCTGACCTTGAGAGAAAACGGTGTGTGCCCTCACCGAAGTCCAAAATGAACAAAAACGTCACAAAATGTCATCATAATGTATGCACAAACTCTTCCAAACTGTTTTGGCTGGGAAGCATGTGGATGCCTTAGGTCTGAGGCGTAGAAAATGCTTTGGAAGGACATTGTCATTTCTGCATCGACCCTGTGATATTGTAGCAACAATATTAGCATTCAGCAAATAATATTTTACTCAGATGCATTCCCAGGCAGAGTAAGATCAATACTAAAATACTTTGTGAAATATATTGCTGAAGGAATATTTGATTTCTGAAGAGCATGTTTGATGAGCTCCATTTTTATGGAGGTTTAAGCTGTGTTGTCTGTGACAGTGAATTTAATCAGGCATTGTGTTGCTCTTCTTTTGACACAGGTGAAGATAGGCTCTTACATGCAAACCATTGATATTGATGTTAAATATACTAGCATAGTGTGTTTTCACAAGTTTTGCAATAGCAGTTACAGCAGTTATCAATATATGTTCAAATAGTAGAAATATCTTCAAAGCTCATGTCCATAATACATCCTAATGCAACGTTCTACTCAGTAATATCTGCAGCAGCTTCTTGAAATGGAAGCTTTCGATAATCTTTTCACACACCCTGAGGAGTTACTGGTGGGCTATCCTCTCTGCTCCACTCCCCTTCGCCCCAGATCCTCTTCTCAGACAGACATGGTGAGTGGAGACTGAGGAGAGAGAGAGGGAGATGGAGAGAGAGGGGGAGAGAGCAGAGAGAGAGAGAGAGAGAGAGAGAGAGAGAGAGAGAGAGAGAGAGAGAGAGAGAGAGAGAGAGAGAGAGAGAGAGAGAAAGCTGAGGCCAGCAAGTCATATACCCAGGAGTGTGAGTCCTGCCAGGGGCCTTGTAATCCCACAACACCCTCTGCTGCTATCCCCTCCACCACCTGTCTGTCCTCTCCCTCATCACCCTATCCCCTCCACCCTCCATCTTCCTATCCCCTCCATCCTCCTCCATCCCTCCATCTCCCTATCCCCTCCACCTCTCCTAGATCCCTCTATCCCTTCTACCCCTCCTCCATCCCCTCTACCCCTCCTCCATCCCTCCATCCCTTCCACCCCTCCTCATCCCTCCATCCCTCTAACCCCTAAACCCCTCCTTAATCCCTCCATCCATTCTACCCCTCCTCATCCCTCCATCCATCTATCCCCTCTACCTCTCCTCCATCTCTTCCACCCCTCCTCATCCCTCCATCCCCTCTCCCTCTCCTCCATCCCTTCCACCCCTCCTTATCCCTCCATCCCTCTATCCCCTCTACCCCTCCTCCATCCCTCCATCCCTTCCACCCCTCCTCATTCCTCAATTCCTTTATCCCCTCTACCTCTCCTCCAACCCTTCCACCATGCCTCATCCCTCTATCCCCTCTACCCCTCCATCTCTTCCACCAATCCTCATCCCTCCATCCCTCTATCCCCTCTACCTCTCCTCCATCCCTTCCACCCCTCCTCATCCCTCCATCCCTAAATCCCCTCTACCCCTCCTCATCACTCCATCACTCTATCCCCTCTACCCCTCCTCATCACTCCATCCCTCTATCCCCTCTACCCCTCCCCATCCCTCCATCCCTCTATCCCCTCTACCCCTCCTCATCCCTCCATCCCTCTATCCTCTCTACCCCTCCTCATCCCTCTATCCCCTCTACCTCTACCTCTACCCCTCCTCATCCCTCTATCCCCTCTACCCCTCCTCCATTCCTCTATCCCCTCCACCTCACAGCCAGACCATGACAAACTGGATCTGCTCCCTATCACAGGGCCACAGGACATCTTTCCTTTTCTCCCTCCTCCTTTTCCTCCTTCTCTCCATCCTTTCATCCGATTTGTCCTGTAGCCTGTAGACTGCTCTGTCTGGGCTCTCCCCCCTGGGATGGAAGCGGAGAGCTGAGCATGTGTCCCAAAGGACACCATATTCCCTACATAGTGCACTACTTTTGACCAGGGCTCTGGTCAAAAGTAGTGCACTATGTAGGGAATAGGGCACCATTTGCGACACTACCCGGGGGCTGTCTGTGCCAGGGGCTCAGCTTAGAGATCCAAGGCCTGGCGCTTGCGAGGACCAGACACCCCGGTGGCCGTCCCTCGCAGACTCTAAAGGCCCACCACCTAATGGGTTTAGACAAATCAGCTAATTTGTCAACAAGTTTCTGATTTTGACAAGCGTATCAACAAGCTTGTCTGTCTGGCCTGACACTCGGCTGTATAGAGTCGAATCCAAGTCAAAGCCATGTGGTTGAAATTCAGACTATGAAAAAGGAACTTGCCTTCTCTCTCTGTCTTGTCTCTCTATCTGCATATTCCACTGTATAGTTGAAGCCAAACCAAGTAAATGTTGACCATGAAAAGGAGCTTCGCCTCTCTCTGTCTCTTCCGCTCTGTCTTCTCAGTATAATGGTGGTCCGGTCAGGAGCACTCCAGCCATCTCAGGTTGAATGACTGAGGGAGTACAACCCTACATTATCCTACATGATTCTCTCGATCTTAACAGCAAGGGATGATTCCCAGGTCAATAGGAACCACTGTGACTTACTGAAGAGTTTTAGCTATTTGACTGGATAATAAGACTGGAAGCACGCAGGTGTCGCTGACTCGCCGCGTGCTTCCGTTCTTATGAATAGAACGGTACCAATGGGTTCCATAGGGAGGGTTCCTGTTCCCGTGGTGCTGTGTTGTACAGGCCATTCATACCTGGATGAGGTCATCCATTATTTCACTGATCGCTGGAACTTACGTCAATGTATTCCCGCCACATTTACCTCCGCCCGTTGTGGCGATAAATATAGTGGAAGACGGGCTACTGCTGTATGTTTTGAGACGCCTCCTGGGGATGCAAGCACTGTTCTTTAGGTGTGTGTGTGTGTGTGTGTGTGTGTGTGTGTGTGTGTGTGTGTGTGTGTGTGTGTGTGTGTGTGTGTGTGTGTGTGTGTGTGTGTGTGTGTGTGTGTGTGTGTGTGTGTGTGTGTGTGTGTGTGTGTGTGTGTGTGTGTGTGTGTGTGTGTGTGCGACGGTAACTCTACAGTGTTTCCCTGTCCCATGGTCCCAGAGACATCAATATCAACATTGAAAAGTGTTAGCAGGCGCAATAATGTATTTGTTTAAATGTCCTTGTATTTTACACGTTATGCTTTATTTATTTATGTACTGAACTTTATGAGACATCTCTAAATCACCACCAGGTACAGAATATTGTCCAATATGAATTTCTCCCATCTGTCTCCCCTCTGTATCAATGACAAGCTTTTTTTTTAGAGGGAGATCAAGAAGGAGGTGATCAATGAGTTTGTTCCCGTCTCTTGTTGCTCACACAGGCTTCCTAAGCACAGGGGACCAGGCAGCCAAGGGGAACTACGGACTGCTGGACCAGATCCAAGCCCTGAGGTGGATCAAAGAGAACATTCAGGCCTTCAAAGGAGATCCAAAGAGAGTGACAATCTTCGGCTCTGGTGCAGGGGCGTCGTGTGTTAGCTTGCTCACGCTCTCTCACTACTCAGAAGGTATGTAGAGGGTATTTTTATTTCCCCAAAAATGTTCCCTTACCTCCTCGGAGATCATTGAGATTGTGCTATTTTTTTTTCTCCAGCCAAAGTCAGTGAATACAATTCCTTTTGAATGTTTAATGAATCATAAAATGAAACATTCTCGGTGTCCACTGTGAGATTTATACACTGCAACCAATTATTATTAATTCAATTCATATGGTCATATGAACTTCAGCTGTCATTTTGGAGCATAGTAATGAAACAAACCCTTTATGATATGTATTGCTTTATTTGATAGAGATCTTCAGAGGGATTTTTGTTTCAAACAGGAATTACCTCTCTCGCTGGGAGGGTACGGCCGTGTCCCAAAATGGCACCCTATTCCCTGCCCAGTGCACTACGTTTGACCGGAGTCCTATGGCGCCTGATCAAACATACCGCATTTACATAGGGAATACGGTTCAATTTGGGGCCGCAGCCCCTACGATTTATTTTCAGCAGTCAGAATACACCTGGACATGGAGCGTCACATTTCATCGCCACATGGCAGGGATAACAACTGGAGTGTGTTCACACGTTCACTCAAGTGTCAAATATTGCCTGCCTCAGTCACTAGATATGTGTGTGACCAGCCAGAGAAAAGTGGTAGCTGGGTATCAAGAACATTAGAATGGCTCACCCCCGTAACATTATAGTACATTTATATCTCGTTGTTTAAAAACAAATTATCATTCGAAAGTAGTTTCCTTAGAAATGTGTCATTAAGTGTCATTGTTGTTCTCCTACAGCCCAGTGCACCTCTCATTGTAGTGGAGGCAAACAAAGTCTGCGTCCCAAATGGTATCATATTCCTTGTAGGGCACTTCATTTCTCTGGTCAGAAGTAGTGCAGTATATAGGGAATAGGATGTCAGTTGGAACGTCCGCAGAGATAGACAATTGAATAGCTAGCTGTACTTTCTCTCTCGCGCTCTTCCTCGCTCTCTTTCTCTGCAGCTGAATCTCACCAGGAGCTGTTTGAGTAAGTGACTGTGAAAACAGCATTACCTAATCAGTCTCCATAGGGCAAAATCCCAGCTAGATCTCAACATCACACAACTTCAGACTTTATTTCCGTCAATATGAATCAATATCAGTTATGGCAGGAAATGGACATGTCTTGCACTCGTCCATGGACTTTAATTTCTCCCCATGTCCGCTGTTGCTACTGAGTGACAACAGCAGGAGTAGCCTCAGGGGAAAACATCTAGTTCTGGATTATGTCCAATAAAAGAACATACCACGATGAATTCTTCTTTCATCGTCATTCTGTCAGAAGTCCAATTCAAATATTGAATGCCAAGAGCGTGCGAAGCTGTCATCAAGGCAAAGGGTGGCTACTTTGAAGAATCTCAAATATAAAATATATTTTGATTTGTTTAACACTTTTTGGGTTACTACATGATTCCATATGTGTTATTCCATAGATGTGATGTCTACAATGTAGAAAATAGTAAAAAATAAAGAAAAACCCTTGACTGGCACTGTATGTACAGTTGAAGTCGGACATTTACATACACCTTAGCCAAATACATTTAAACTCAGTTTTTCACAATTCCTGACATTTAAACCTAGTAAAAAAATCCCTGTCGTAGGTCAGTTAGGATCACCACTTCATTTTAAGAATGTGAAATGTCAGCGTAATAGTAGAGAGAATGATTTATTTCAGCTTCAATTTCTTTCATCACATTCCCAGCGGGTCAGAAGTTTACATACACTCAATTAGTATTTGGTAGCATTGCCTTTAAATTGTTTAACTTGGGTCAAACTTTCGGGTTAGCCTTCCACAATAAGTTGGGTGAATTTTGACCCAAGTTAAACAATTTAAAGGCAATGCTACCAAATACTAAGAGCTGGTGTAACTGAGTCAGGTTTGTAGGCCTCCTTGCTCGCACACACTTTTTCAGTTCTGGCAACACATTTTCTATAAGGATTGAGTTCAGGGCTTTGTGATGGCCACTCCAATACCTTGACATTGTTGTCCTTAAGCCATTTTGCCACAACTTTGGTAGTATGCTTGGGGTCATTGTCCATTTGGAAGACCCAATTGCGACCAAGCTGTACCTTCCTGACTGATGTCTTGAGATGTTGCTTCAATAGATCCACATAATGTTCCTGCCTCATGATGCCATCTATTTTGGGAAGTGCACCAGTCCCTCCTGCAGCAAAGCACCCCCACAACATAATATTTTTTATTTGTTTAATTTTACCCCCTTTTCTCCCCAATTTCGTGGTATCCAATTGTTAGTAATTACTATCTTGTTTTATCGCTATAACTCCCGTACGGATATCTTGAAGACTTGATCGCTGACATGCAAAACATTTCGGGACTGTATCATCAGTGGACTAATGAAACAAATATGAAAGATCATTTTTGAGTGGATCATTTCCTTAACATCTGCCACCCTGGTCCCATCACTCACACTAGGAACAAACATTTTACCAATACCCCCCGGAATAAAATCCAAATCTCACGAGATTTGGTTCTGGGTTACCGAGGTTAGCCCAGTATCCTATCATCTGGATTGGTATGGTGATGGAATCGGATTTGCTAGGGCTGTTGTTAGTCAGGCAGCTATGTTCTTGCATCACCCATTTTAGCCAGACCCAGGTGGCATGGAAGCCGTAGCCCCTCGTCGCTGCTCCCTTTGTAGGACATGATATGTTTCTATTTCACGGCTCCACGGGCACTCCTCAGCAAGCAGACTGAGGTAAACACAGGAGGCATATGCAACATATTTAAATTCCCTTCTGGTGAGTCAGGTTTTAACTGATATTTTTCATCCAGGGGAAAAATGGGGGGGGGGCTAAATAAACCTCTATTGCTAACTAGGCCTAGCGGGAGACGTCTTCTGTGGCTCGGAAACGTACTTTTCAAGTCGTCCTTTTTGAGTCACCATCACAAGGATATAAATAGAACTAAGAAAATACTGGAAGAGATGTAACATACAAGAAGTATTCCTAGTGCGCTGTGGCCTATTTGCAGAGTGGCAGTGGCAGACAGACCAAAAACATAATTCAGGATGAATAAGTGTCCTGAAGCCTCATTGCAGAATAAACAAATCTGTATTTTATTTTCAGTCTGATTCATTTATTATGACCAGCATTGACGAGATGTGGTGTCACTGTCCATCTCCTTAATCATCCTTATGCTGCATATTGTGTCAGTATAGGATAATATGCAGTATACTGTAAATCACCGAAGATGTTACATCAGAATTACTTAAATAATACCAGAAAATACCAATTATTTCTATACTGAGTTAATACCAATGTGGCTCTTCCAGGTGTGTGTATTCTTTAAGAAGTTTTATTGCAAGAAATGTTTTCCATTTGTGAAAAACACCAAACACCATGTGTGAGATTAGACCTAGACTTGTGTCTAACATCAGTTTTCACCCTTTCAGATCTCTTCCAGAAAGCAATCATCCAGAGTGGTACAGCTCTGTCCAGCTGGGCGGTTAACTACCAGCCTGCCAAGTACACACGGATGCTGGCTGAGAAGGTGGGCTGCAACATGCTGGACACCATCGACCTGGTAGAGTGTCTCCAGAGCAAGAACTACAAGGAGCTGATCGAACAGAACATCTTACCAGCAAAGTACCACATCGCCTTCGGCCCCGTCATCGACGGCGATGTCATCCCGGACGACCCCCAGATCCTCATGGAGCAGGGCGAGTTCCTCAACTACGACATCATGCTGGGGGTCAACCAAGGCGAAGGGTTCAAGTTTGTGGAGGGCAGCGTGGACAGCGAGGACGGCGTCTCGGCCAACGACTTCGACTTTGCCGTGTCGGACTTTGTGGATCACCTCTACGGCTACCCGGAGGGCAAGGACACGCTAAGGGAGACCATTAAGTTCATGTACACTGACTGGGCCGACAAGGAGAACCCCGAGACAAGAAGGAAGACGTTAGTCGCACTCTTCACCGACCACCAGTGGGTGGCGCCGGCCGTAGCCACAGCGGACCTCCATGCCCAGTATGGTTCGCCGACATATTTTTACGCCTTCTACCACCACTGCCAGAGCGACATGAAGCCTAGCTGGGCTGACTCGGCACATGGGGACGAGGTTCCCTATGTGTTCGGGATCCCCATGATCGGACCCACGGATCTGTTCAACTGCAACTTTTCCAAGAACGACGTCATGCTCAGTGCGGTTGTTATGACTTACTGGACTAACTTCGCCAAGACAGGGTAGGTTGTCCAATTCTGTTTATACTACTGTCTGTCAGATTGTTTGTTTCAAGTGGATAAATATCCGTCATGGATCGAGAAGAGACTTAGCAAGTTATGGGAGCATAGCTTCGCCTAAACGGAACAAATCAGTGTTTCTAGTCTTATAGAGGCTTTGGTTTTCATTAAGGCTTTGCAGTTTGCAAATATCACTTGATATTTGGATCACGTCTTTGTTTCCTGAACCCTGGGATTAGCCAGGTAGCAGGATGTTTGCGACCCAGTCACACTGAAAATGAATTTTTAGGTGAATAAATACATTCTTGAAAAACTTCATAGGCTGTAGAATGCCCTACCCCAGCTCTCCGGCTTGGCTAGCGTCCAACTGATGCCAGTTCAGCAGGGGATAGATTGGCAACGTTATTGACATGGGGAGGCTCTTTTACTCTGAGTGCTTTTTGCTTTCCCGTAGTGCTGCTTCAAACAAAGCAGGAACCCAAAAGCAAATTCATCGCCTCGAGAGTGCCCGTTTTTCACAAGTCTCTCCAACTGCAGGCAAACACTCCCGTTGCGATCCTCAATTTCCTCTCTAGATAGAGGGTTTTTCAGAAAAAAGGGCTCCCAACAATAGACAGGGGATTCGGAGGGAGGAGAGGCATATCATTAAACTACGCATCTCAGTGCTTTCAAAGTGAGTGAAATACAAAATAGAAAAGCACAATACACAGGTAAGCCTTCTTCTTATTCGTAGTGGATAGAGGCCTGAACAGTGAGTGAGGCGTGTGTGTATCCATGCGAGCATGGTCGCGTGCGTGCATGTCGTTTCTTAGTATACACTGCACATACAGGCGATAGCCAAAACTAAAAATGAAGACAGCTGTGAACACATGGCAGACTGGAAAAATGAGATTTTTTTTGTTGTTACATCTGCAAAGAGAGGCTTTGTGTCAAGCAGAGGGAGATAGGATTGGATACATTTGTGAGTATCTGAGTAGATACATGGCAGTATTATGTGCAAGCCACCTCCCTCTGGTGAGAAAGCTGAATCTGGGTAGACCGACATGCGGTTTATTTATATCTGTGACTTTGCTATTTCCATAAACCTGCGACGACGAAGTCTCTTAGGACGTGTGGACTAGCCCTCCATCTGAATGGACTTCTGTTATCACACAAGACAGATTGACAGCATGGTGGAAGCACATGTTTCATGGACCTTCTGAGACACATGTGAATAGCTTGCTAAGTGTGTATCAGCCCGATGGGCACAGGATGGCTGGAGCGTCTTTGGTGTCGGAAGAAAATGGCATATTGTTACAGCAGACGCTTCCATATGATTGTATCAGGGCTACGGGCCTTTAAGTGATATTGTATCGGGATCCACATGCTAGCTGGAGCTTATGGACATACACTATGTACAGTATGTAACTATTACTAGACAGTGACTGAATCCATTTCAGGGAGATTATTATTATTATTTACCCAGAGGTGACATTTTGACAGTGTTAAAACATGTCAAATGAGAAGATGTTACTAACAAAAGACTGTAGTGTTTAATAAATAGTCAGCACGGCACTAGGGTTTGACACAAAGTACCGTGAGCCATATACCCGTTTTGGTAACATCTTTGCAATTGTATAATAGTGGATGTGGCCCATGACGTTCAAAGAGTGATGCAACCAAATATTCAAGTTCTCTCAAATAGAATGACATAGCAAAACGACACAAGATTAGCTTTGTATTGAATAATAGCATATTGCATCAGATCTAATTGAATCCTACTCTCCAGGGATGCGCGGACATATTTTCAATGTTTCTCTCTCGCTCTGCCTGTGCTTCCATTGACAAGTTAGTGACATACTTAGATCCTGCGGTGATCGGTAATGACAGGATTAAACAGTGCTCCATCAGCCGGAGATACTGTCATGCCGGATTAGCCAGTTAAATATATCCTGATCCCCTGAGACCACTGTTATCTAGTAGGCCGGCTGATGGACGGATGGAGCTGTGATAAAGGCCGCCTTCTCCCAGTCTCACAGGCTCTCTGTACTCGAAGAGCTCGTTTCGGAAGCAGAGCAGACCTCTGGGTACATAGCTATTTCGACATCGATCAAATATATTTGAGTTAGTCTGCCTGGAGTGCCAGGTGGTCCGGGGTTAGCTGTTTTCCGCCTGTTCAACCGGTTTCATTGGGTCAAGCAAGCTAAATCAAACCCAGCTAAAGTATTTGAAATGATGTCAAATAGTATTTGAACCCATGTCTGCTTCAGAGGTCATCTTGAATGCTCTGATGGGTACTGACTGTCCCCTGGTGCCTGAGTGCAGTGTATGACTCAAGATGAGGCTTGCATTTCTGTTCAGCATTCAGCTGGACATTCCCACTTCCCATTCCATTCCTCTTGCCCTTCCACTCACTCAACAGTGTCAGGCTCCAAGGTTGTCGTCTCGACTGTGCTCCTTGCCTCGGTCTCCCTTTGAAAGTTAATGAAATCACAGTCACAATGTCACAGGAGAATTGCTCGATTCCAACTCTGAGGTAGTCCACTATAATGTCTACTTCAAAATGTCAATGGGAGAATAAAATGGCTACACTACAGTAAAATGTTAACATGATCTAGGACATCGGGACATTTCATACTATTGCAGATTTTTTTCTATGAATAACAGAGGTGTTTGTTATGAATGTTAAAAATGGGGGCACAGGATATGCTTTGTATGAATCAATTATTTGAGTCTTGTAACTGTACAGTAGTATGACTCGGCACTAAAGTGAATCTACTGCGTAGTTTTAGTGGCCATTTGTGATTTTATCTGAAGATTCCCTTTAGTGGGCTTAAAGAAAAACTCAAAAATATATTACAGGGAGGAATATAACATAACATTTCTTTCTAGTATATTTTAATATTTTGGGTCAATAATTTTCAATTTCACGAGCATTTACTCACAAGCCTGGAGATAAAATAGTGCTTAGGTGGCCATTATTCAGAATGCTTCCCTTTTTTCTCTCTTTTTTTCTCTCTTTTTTAAACATCTTGTAGAATACTGTCCTGGAAAGGACAATTGAAATAATGATTTCATAATTACAAATGCTTTTTTAAATCTTCTCTATTTCAGAGATCCAAACCAGCCCGTTCCTCAGGACACCAAGTTCATCCATACAAAACCCAACCGCTTTGAAGAGGTTGCCTGGTCGAAGTACAACCCCAAGGACCAGCTCTACCTGCACATTGGCCTGAAACCCAGGGTCAGGGACCACTACCGGGCC
The DNA here is from genome assembly GCF_021184085.1 of Oncorhynchus gorbuscha. NCBI lineage: Eukaryota > Metazoa > Chordata > Actinopteri > Salmoniformes > Salmonidae > Oncorhynchus > Oncorhynchus gorbuscha. The sequence goes on from NC_060193.1 coordinate 46,339,230, forward strand.
ACTAAGGTAGCCTTCTGGCTGGAACTAGTTCCACACCTCCACAACATAAATGAGTTGTTCCAGTATGTATCCACAACGACCAAGATACCGCCGCAGGACACCACCCCGTTTCCTTACACCAAGCGTTTCCCGGGGAATCGGCCTTCTACCACCCGCCACCCTGGGGTTCCCTCCGCTAACACCAAGCAGACCACCGACCAGCGGAAAGGTGAGGACCTCACCGACGAATCAGCAGTGGTTATCGAGACTAAACGGGACTATTCCACGGAGCTGAGCGTCACCATCGCCGTGGGAGCCTCGCTGCTCTTCCTCAACATCCTGGCGTTCGCCGCGCTCTACTACAAGAAGGACAAGCGGCGACACGAGTCAAACCGGCGCGGGCCAAGCCCACAGCGTATCTCCGCCGGGCCGGCCAACGCGACGGTCTGCGCCAATGACATCGCCCACCTGCAGAGCGAGGAGCTGATGTCCCTGCAGATGAAGCAGCAGCAGCAGACGGATCACGAGCACCACCACGAGTGTGAGTCGCTCCAGGCCCACGACGCGCTGCGCCTCACCTGCCCCCCCGACTACACCCTCACGCTACGTAGGTCGCCAGACGACATCCCCCTCATGACACCCAGCACCATAACCATGATCCCCAACTCGCTGGCCGCCATGCAGCCGCTTCACAACTTCAACACGTTTGGCGGCAGTCAGAACAGTACCAACCTGCCCCATGGACACTCCACCACCAGGGTATAGCTCAATGTGGAGAAGTCAAACGTCCATGTGGCCTGGCCTGTGTTGGACAAACACGGAGGAACGAGAGCAGAGTGACTGACTTGTGTTTCACACAGAACTCATCTCAGTGGACGAGATGTTATTTTGCTACCATGCCTTCTTGAACAGTATATATCAAAGTCAAATAGGAACTTCTAATGACGCATTTGAAAAGTGAATGTTACCATAGTAACGCCGTTTTCAGAGTGAAGCTTCTCGAAAGAATCGAAGAGAGTTTTTACCAAAAGATCAACACCGGAAGACAAGTGGAATAATCGGCTTTAGAATGCTTGAAAAAACAATACAAAACACGAAGGGTTACAGTGATGATAAGGATTACTCTAATATCTTTTTGTGCCATTTAAGTACATCAGAGGACAATAACACACAATTGTACAGTGAAATACCACTCTACTGCATTGGTAAAGTATGACAGACTAGTCATGGGCACTGAATTTGAAACTACCCCCAGCCTGAAATGTATTTATGAAAACTTTGTAAAAAAAAAACACAAAAAAAAAACTATATAGTTGTGAGTGAAAATAAACAAAAAAAAAGAGAACTTTAAAGAACTTCTATTGTTGTTTGAGTTTAACTATGGCTTTTCCAAGCGTGTTCTTTCTGTTGAGGTGAGTGTAAATAAACAGTATCAGCCATTATTCATTTTTTGTTGTTGTATTCAAATCTGTTTTCACAGCAGCAGATTAAAAAAGCACTATCCATTTTGGGAGAATACTGTGCATCGTCTAGACAACCATTATATTGTCCCGTGTGTCCTTTGGATCCATTTCTGACACAACGATAATGCGGGAACTGCTTTATAATCTCCATTTTCCGACAGCATTCTGATTCTGTCTCAAAATGAGGTTCGATAGCTTGAGTCCATTTTTTTTGTTGTCACCCGATTCATCTTGTTCTGCTTTTGATCGTTTTGTTTGTAAGCTTTTTAAAAAACATTTATGTCTAGCAGCAATCTCACCACTGCCTGAGCTTCAAATGTGACCAGAAATGTATTACTTAGACAAAAAAGGCAGTGGATTTTGGTATCAATATTAGTTGGATATGTTTGTAAAAGAAGTATATGTTAGATATTTCAAATTGTCATATGCTAGCAATATGTAAAGTATTGTGCCAGGCTTTTGATATGTTGGGTTACTACAACACAAGTGAATGAATGTAAATAATAATAATGATACATGATATTATTAATAATAACAATTATAAGTACAATATGAAGTCAACATTAACCCAAATGATTTCCGTTCTGCATCCTATTACCTGAAAAAAAACGAAAGCAAGTCCATATAAAAAGGTTGATAATAATGCTACATTTGTAAATTCAATGAAAAAAATATATCCTTACCATTGGTCCATCAACTGTCAAGATACCAAGGGTTTTGATGTAGGATTTGAAATGATTTTAGTTTGTCTGATATTGTTTGCAGTTTTGCCTTAAGTGATAGATGATATTTCTGGCTGGACACCTGTATAAAGATTTTCTGCAGCATTTTTAATAAAATATCACAGTATTTTCTAAAGAAAAGCTTCATGGACATTTTTTTTTTTTTTAATGTGAGTTCGTAAGAAATGTTGGATGATGCGCAGGATTTGGAACACGTGCTATTGAATAAGACCCCTTCTTCATTTGCTGTCTAACACAATGAAGACATGCGTTTCCATATAAATGGATATACTGTGTCTTGTTGCAATTCCGTCCTCTACTCCTATTCACTTTGTGCAGAATCACTCCTCATGAACCTCATGAAGTTATCAATTGAAAGTTTATCAACGCTGGCAATTTAACAACCGACACTTTAAACATGTTATATTGGGATTTGTAAACAGTTTGGCCGATCCAAATCCATTGACTTGCAGACTTGATAAATTGCCACTCTGCTCAGTAAGGGGAAGGAAAAAACTAGCCAAGTGTGTCGCTACATTGGGTTTGCAGGGTCTCTAGTGGTATGATGCCCCTCTTTCCTTTCCACGGGTCAATGTATAGATCTCTCTTCAAACTAACTTGACAGAAGGAAAATCTACAATTGTTTTGCAATTCAATCCATTTTCTTTGCAGTTCCTGGGGCGAAGTAGATTGTCTTTTGACATTTGTAGACTTACAGTGTATAAGAGCCCCATGCAAGAGGTTGGGGGCGAAGAAAATGGTTGTCATTATGAGGTAGAAAAAAAAAACTTTGCCAAAGTGCCAAGATCATTTAATATGTTGTCTTCATTAGCTACATGATTTGTCTAGTCTGGTTCTGTCTCAAACTGCATGTCAAAATATCTATCTTAAGACAACCATTGAAAACATAGGACCATGCATGGAGTGTGTCTGTAGAGTAGACCAGGGCTCCGTCCCAAATTGGACCCTATTCCCTTTACAGTGCACTACTTTTGACAAGAGCCCTATGGCCCTATAAAAAGAGTAGGGTGTCATTTTGGACGCGCAACAGCTCTTCTTCTTAATTGGCATGTTGTTTATGCTAGGGGTAATGGGGTGGGGTTCACTGAGCATGAATACTCCAGACTCGACTGGAAGTTAATTAAGCCAGGCTACAGCGTTCCATCACTCAGCTCAGAGTCAGGCAGCTCAGCCTGGGACATGCTCAGCTCTGTCCCACCACCGTCTGTCATTCAAGTCCCTCGGCTCTCCAAGCAGCCATTACCGAGTGGTATCGATCGCCATGGTGACAAGGTAGCAAACCAAATAAAGAGTGGGCAGGAATGAGGGAGGAGTCTGACTCCCTACCATTGGGGAAGGGCCTATAAAGGCATAAAGTCCACTGTAACCAGCTTATAGCTCGCTAGTACACAGCCATTGCTACTACTACACCCTCCCTTCACATTATTGCTGTGTGTGGTGTTTTTCTTCCAACGATGAATTTAGATGCAGGTAAATACCTCTTGCATCGAAGTCAGTTGATTGCATTCCCTCCCTAGGTGGCAGGACCCTAATAGATGAATATGAAATCTTCTAAGCCAATATATATGCTGAGCAGTTAAGTGGAGAGGAACTCTCATCTGTGTGTGGTGAAGACCTGACTGGCTGCCAAGGTAATGATAATGGCCTAGAGAAAATTCCCCTTTTACCTTTTTCATGATTTTTACTTTGAGAAACATATTGTCCTCTTTTCACCTTCTCAGTACTTGTCAATAGTTTTTAAATCAGTTGTGCAGAGAGAAAGAGAAAGGGACATGGAGCTATTTCAGTAGCAACAAAAATTGTATTTGAATTCCATAATGTCGATTTCATATTAGGATATTATATTAGAATTCCACAATTTAGTTTCTGTATTAGGATATTGAATTAGAATTCCATAATTTAGAATTTGTATTAAGATATTGCATTTGAATGTAAGACTTTTTAATTTGTAATGCACAAATGTAATAATTTAATTCATAAATTAAGCTTGAATGAATATTGCAATTAGTTTTAAAATGAAATAAAAATGTGTGTCCCGTTTCACGAAGCTAGGCGTATGTCTCACGTATTTCTTTTTTTTTTGTTGGCAGAAATGCCTTCTGGAACATGTGAACTTTCGTGTGCCATAATAACAAACTTGTATGCCATCTGTAAATACGAATAAAATTGTTAAATTACGAGCCTAGTTGGTTTAGCCAACAGACAAGACTCTTCCAGCTAGCCATGATTGGCTGAGATAATGTCAAGAGACGAGTTCAGATTGGTCTGCCATGTAGCACACTTCTGCCTAATAATGTGAGCTTCTCAGTATGTGTAGATAATCTTTGCTACCGCATATTTTTTTGAAAGACGTAACGTTTGCCATGGGGAACTGCAAAAGTGTTGCTACTGCTCTCAACAACATTGCTGCCCAGAATTTAGCAGGCGCTATTGACAAAGATCAGTGGGGAAAAAGTTGAGATGGACTACTTTCTGCACACGGTCCGTGTGAACCGGGGTGCCTTGACACAACAACGGGCCAGACAAGCTGTAGCTAGCTACAACCCAAACATAGAAGACATGCTGCCTTGAAGTGTTCATCCATGTATACGGACGGGTAAGTCTAACTACATTTTCAGATATTACTGTAAAGTCATATTCATTGAAAGTTAAAGAGTACTGTTAGCTAGCTAGCGAATTTTTGCTTGCTGGCTCGCTAGCTAATGTTACGTGTATGATCTGTGTAGTATTGTTATTTGTATCTCAGAAAACCATTTGCATTGCTCGTTATAGACTAATGTTAGGCAGTTAGCTGACATTGAACCTGTTTGGTTAGCTTTAGCTACCTGCAGATTCATACTCCAGCATTTCATGCACGGTGGCTAGCTATGACAAACCGTTTGTACTGTAGCTATGGGTTGGAATTATGGTTCATTGTTTAGCTAGCTAGTTAGCTACAAGTATAAACAAAATAGTCTACTTTGCCAGATAATTACATGATTCATCAAGTTAGCCAGGTGTGTCTGGAGGTGATTAAGGCCATCTATTTGTATCTGGACAATTTCAACGTTAGATTGGAATATAGGCCAAGAACTAGATAAAGTGTATTTTTGCCTGGAGTTTTCCTTATTGTGGGCTACTACTTTCACCACATTGTTTGTTTACTATACTACCTTACTCACTCTGTTTAGCACTTGGCCATGTAAATCCTTAAAGAGATGGGTGGAGCTAAGGCTTAAGAGGCTGTAAATGATTTGGAATAGATGTAGATAAAGAAGAGCTCTCCAGTAGGTGTAACAAAACATTCAAGGGGTATTTTCTCAAACGTGGGGCTGAAGGTCAACTTTCAAAGCAGAATTACTTTCCCATTGTTCCTCAACTGCAGTATATACCATTTTCTAGCTCTGAGTCTAGCTCTATTTTTCTCCAATGTAAAAAACACTATTTCAAATTTTGCTACATAAGACCGAATCGATGCAGTCGGTCACATTTAATTGAATATTCAAATTCAGTATTTATATAGTCCGTTTCAAAATGGTTTATATTGCATTCATTACCTGTGTATCAAGTTTACAAACAATAATTTCAAGTTCATCAAAGTGGTGTTGGAGGGTCAGTAAGAGGCACTTTTTCCTCGGATGGGACGTTAAACAGGTGTCCTGACTCTATGTGGTCAATAAAGATTCCATGGCACTTATCATATGAGTAGGGGTGTTAACACCTATGTCCTGGCCAAATTTCCAATCTGGCCCTCATACCATCATGGCCACCTAATCATTCCCAGCTTGCAATTGGCTCATTCACCCCCCCCCTCCTCTCCCCTGTAACTATTCCCCAGGTCACTGTTGTAATTGCCAATGTGTTATCAGTCAACTTACCTGGTAATATAAAGAAAACAAAAATCCATATATTCAACTTCTCAGAGGCATTCAGTTTCAGATCACAAATGTAACTCTCTAAATTCAGATTCAAAACCAGAGACAAAATCCTGGCACTTTTCCAACCAGGTAGGAAAGGTAGGTAACAGATATAAGGTAGGTAACAGATATAATTAAATGCTCTTTGTTGTAAACAGAAGCTTCTGGCAGCTTTTGAAGCCAATGTGGCACGTAGAATTGACTTTCTTCCTATGAATTTGGTTTTAGCATTTGCACCGTTTTGGGTATAAGTTAATATGGCCCAATTCAAGAAAGCTAAGCTTCTCTGGAACATGGACGTGCCTTCTGTTACCCTCTATGATTTTCACAGACCGCGCAAGACATGTTAGAAGGAAGTGTAATTTGGCCTCAATAAGAATTTAATTGAATAGCTCTGTCATAGCCATTCTAAGGATAGCCTTTCCACTCCCTATTTCATCTTGCTCTTGTGACTGACTGGGTTTGAACCAGGTCTCCTGCATGTCACAAGACTGTGTTAGCACACTTAGCTAAAGCCCATGGGGAGGAGCTCAGGAAACTAACACAAGTCTTCAAGTGTCCAGCAAAGTTACTAATAAAAGATTGTGGTTCATCAAACCACCTCGGCCACATTTCACCACTTTTTGACCTCATACTCAGAGATCACGGCACCATATATAACTGACTGGGTTTCGATGTCAGGCCCACAACATGACTTTCTGTGGCAAACAGAAGCAGAAGATGTAAGGAGTGCGTACTGGCGGCAGAGAAGTCAGACGCAGGAGAGCAAAAACTGTGTTTCCAACGGCGCAGTTTAATAATATAAACCCACCGGAAACCAGAACAATAAATAAATGGGTACAAAACCCGACGCACACCAGAAACAACGTGCACAAGCACTTACAATAAATAATATCGGACAAGGGCATGGGGGGAACAGAGGGTTAAATGCACAACATGTAAATGATGTAATTGAAACCAGGTGTGTGGGAAGACAAGACAAAACAAATGGAAAATGAAAGGTGGATCGGCGATGGCTAGAAGACTTGTGACGTCGACCGCTGAATGTCCCCCGAACAAGGAGAGGGACCGACTTTTGGTAGAAGTCGTGATAGAAGGATCTGTGCAGCCCATTTAATGGGCAACTATACCTGAGACCTGAAGACAAGTGTTAGTTTGACTGATGGGGCTCTAACCCAGGTCTCCTGTTCGCCAGACAAGGCAACTTTTCAGGTCTCAGAAAAGTAACTCATCACGCGAGTGTGGTCACCAAACCACCTGTTTTACATTTCACTCCCCTTTGACCTCCTTGAAGAGACCCATCCAAGTCACAGGACCAATGCCTAGGCTTTAGATCAGCAGGCCAACACAGTCTTAACCCAGTCAATCACATTGTTGTGGAAATTCTTACACAGGGACACTGAAAGTCAATCTTAAATGAATCATTGTTTATTTGTCTGCACGCTGGAGAGGTTCCAACCAACTCAATGCACCATTAGTACACGAGTCTGTCAGAAAACTCTGTCGGGGCAGTCCAAACAGTTGCCTTATATATCTACCTACCATTCCAGTGTTTAATTGCTATATTGTAATTACTTCAACACCATGGCCTATTTATTGCCTTACCTCCCTTATCCTGCCTCATTTGCACACACTGTATATAGGCTTTTTCTACTGTATTATTGACTGTATGTTTGTTTACTCCATGTGTAACTCTGTGTTGTTGCATGTGTCCAACTGCTTTGCTTTATCTTGGCCAGGTTGTAAATGAGAACTTGTTCTCAACTAGCCTACCTGGTTTAAATAAAGGTGAAATAAAAAGAAAAAAAGAAAATATGGCTATACACAGACATGTTATATTTGCATAATTCAGCATAATTAATTAATCATTACCGTTTTGTTTCATTCATGTGACTGACCAATACTGTTTCATAATATGTGACAGAACAACACCTCACAAGTATTCTCCTCTCTAAGCTTAGACCTTGAAACTGAGATATCTTTCGTTTGATCTCAAAACACGATCATTCGTTCTCAAAACCCGGTCTGGCCGTACTGCAATATTGCATCTACTGATAGGTGTGATTTGTACAGTCAGCCACTTGCATGAACACAGCAATTTGTTAATAGAACAGCACATGAAAAGAACACAGAGATGACTTATAAGGATATTATTAGTTATAAGAATAGAACAAACATTCCCTTTCTCTTATCACTCTGTTTGATAATAGTCCTTCAATTTTAAGTGTCACGAACGTTGTCTTGAAAATGACCAAGGTGCAGCGTGGTGAGTGTGCATTTTCCTTTACTGTTAAATTTCGCCAACAAAACAATAAACAACAAAAACTAATGTGAAGCTCCGTAAGGCTATACATGCACAAACGGAGACAACTACCCACAAATACAAAAGGAAAAAAGGCTGCCTAAGTATGATTTCCAATCAGAGACAACGATAGACAGCTGTCCCTGATTGAGAACCATACCCGGCCAAAACATAGAAATAAAGAAACTAGACTGCCCACCCTAGTCACACCCTGGCCTACCCAAAATAGAGAATAAAAGCCTCTCTATGGCCAGGGCGTGACATTAAGGGTTTAGATGACCTTACCCTCGATTTGTTCAAAGAAAACAACCTTCAATCTAAATGTTTCACCATCCTCTGGAGGAGTAGAAAACAAGATAGCTGCTGAAATCTTATCAGCTAGAGAGGCACATCTCCTTACAGCATGCTGATAACATTTCACTGGGAAGAAAAAAAGAACACGTTATAACAGTTTCACACCAAACTTGCTAAGAATGAGATTGTTGCAAGGTTAGCGCAAGCTACAATCTAGTGTCTCTGCTCTACGATGCCCCATATAGCTGAATTGGGTACCTTCTATAGTAAACACTTGTAATCTTAATCTTTCTGACTTGTTGCATTGACATACAATTCTGTACAAACCATCCCAAACTTCCCCACTGTGTCTCTCACAGCCTGTTTGAGTTCAGTGTGTACTGGCAGCCATCTATTGTTCCACAGGAAGGTGATCTCAAATCCAAACAACAGATGACATAAACACGAGAGCAGCGGACCAGGCCTTGAAGAGTGAGCAGCCTCTAATTTAATATCAGTCCCAATGCTCAAGATATTGTATCATTAGGTTGTCATCTGAATGCCAATTATCATTGATTTTGTTACATTCAGTCGTCTCCATAATCTGTTTCCATCAACTAAAACCTTTCTACACTTTCCAGTAGAAAAAAACCATTCTCAATCAATACTCCTAACACACACAGATCACTCTCAAACCACATTTGTCTTTTTTCCATATTGCAAGGTTTAAAAGAAAAAAGTAAATGATAGCTGTCTCCATATTGTCAGGCATTGTTTTCATTTTACACCTTCAAAAAGTTACTGTATATTTTTATTACCAATCTCTGTTGGATATTTTTCAATATTTATTAAATGTTTATTATTTTAAGATTCATATGTAATGCTTTGGAGGGATCCAAAACAGCTTCTATCTCAAGGCCATCAGACTGTTAAACAGCCACCACTAACATTTGAGTGGCTGCTGCCAACACACTGACACTGACTCAACTCCAGCCACTTTAATAATGGGAATTGATGGGAAATGATGTAAATATATCACCAGCCACTTTAAACAATGCTACCTTATATAATGTTACTTACCCTACATTATTCATCTCATATGCATACGTATATACTGTACTCTATATCATCGACTGCATCCTTATGTAATACATGTATCACTAGCCACTTTAACTATGCCACTTTGTTTACATACTCATCTTATATGTATATACTGTACTCGATACCATCTACTGTATCTTGCCTATGCTGCTCTGTACCATCACTCATTCATATATCCTTATGTACATATTCTTTATCCCCTTACACTGTGTATAAGACTGTAGTTTAGGAATTGTTAGTTAGATTACTTGTTGGTTATTACTGCATTGTCGGAACTAGAAGCACATGCATTTCGCTACACTCGCATTAACATCTGCTAACCATGTGTATGTGACAAATAAAATTGGATTTGATTTGATTTGATTTGATTTGATCTGTATTAAGTGGAATGGTACTTTCTCATCCACAGTAGATGCTGCACTCGGTCCATAATAAGTCTGGCACATGAATATAACACAGAAATGAGTTGTAAGAATATTATTAGTTCAAAGAATAGCACAAACATTAAAATGTCCCTTACAACATGTTACCCTTATAATGACTACCCTTGCCGGAGACTTGAAAATATATCTTCTGGTTGCTCATCACATAAGCATGTATCACCAAACAGAGCTCTTTTGATGAGTAACCTTTCTGGATCTTGGGGACTGTTATTAATGTAGCAGATGGGGATCTGTGAATCTCACTCCTTAGACTGAAGTGTCCCCCCCTTACGCAATAGGCGTCTCGTCAACCGACAGTTGTAAATCATGCAGCAGCTTGTGTCACGATTGCAGATTTTAGAGAAACAACAAATGTCCGTACATATGTGTCTTATATCTGCCGAAAGATTAAATTCTTGTTAATATAACTGCACTGTCCAACTTACAGTAGCTTTTACTGTGAAAAAATGCCATGCCATGGTTTGAAGAGAGCTTCTAACAACAAAACACTTTTTTTCACCACAATACGTTTGATAAATTCACCTCTGAAGGTGAAATGTGTACTTACATTCTGAAATCTTGCTCTGATTTATCATCCAAAGGGTCCCAGAGATAAAATAAAGTTTCATTTGGTTAGATAAAATCCTTTTTCATATCCTAAAAAGGTCCATATAGCATGCACGATCGATATTGTATTTCTACTCGTTCAATTTGCAAAGAAAGGAATCTTTGAAAATTTAACCCTAAACGTTGTTTCAACCTGTCAAATCACGTTCATATATATTCCTCAGAGATCCTAGAATGTATCCAGACTTCATTATATTATTAGGGGTGTAGTATACCCTATAGGACACCACATTTTGTCAGAGAGCAACGCCTTCATGGCACGCCGATGACACAGGTGGTCTTCCCTTGAACAACTCTAACTTTGTCAAATAAGCACCAATCCGGGTCAAACAAAGCTAGCTAGATAGCCAATGAGCTGGGCTGTATCCGGAAACCCTGTATCTGTCATAAAATGTAGCTACTAACCTTGTGCGACAGCAGGCCTTTCCTTTTGGACAAAAATTAAACTAATATTCAGAGTTATGCATTTATGAAAACTGGTTGTTTTGCAAATGTTGAACTTATAATATGGCTACTAATACTGTAAAAGCTAAATCAAAGTCCAAGTATACAGATTTAACGATATTCTTGCAGAAAAATGTAATATGAATGCAAATGTCTCCTTCACGATTTGCCCAAATGTACCTGGGTGACTTCAAACTAAATGTCATGTAGTTCGCTCATACTTCAAATTATCCATCTGATACTTTGCAAATATACTGCTGTCATCGTGTGGACACTACCTGAGTTACAACCAGAGTGATGGCTAGAACTGGGACCTTTCTGTCGCATTTCAAAGATGGTGGTAGAAAAAAAAACATTTTTTTTGTCTTTGTATTTTCTTCTACCAGATCTATTGTGTTACATTTTCCTACATTCAATTCACATTTCCACAAATTCCAAAGTGTGTCCTTTGCAATGGTACCAAGAATATGCATATCCTTGCTTCAGGGCCTGAGCTACAGGCAGTTTGATTGGGTATATCATTTTAGGCGAAAATTGAAAAAAAGGGGGTTATCCCTAAGACTTTTAGCACGATGCATTGGAATACTTCAGGAAGGCAGTCATGTGTGTTTTCAAGGCAGAGGTCCTGAGTTTGAGTCTCCATTTGAGCTGAAGCAGGGGGAGCGATACTCTCAATGCAGGCAGTGTGACGTCCTTCACAATGGTGCCACTGCACTCGGACCTAAGCTACAATCTAGTGTCTCTCCTCACATTTTTAGGACACAGCTCTGTCTCTAGAAGCCTTGCCTTTCCAAATCATAATTATAATTATTGATATATTACTCAATCTAATATTATTCAATCAGAATTACTGTCCTTAGTGCTTCACGTTGGTTCTATCACTTTAATTTAAGACCCTCACTGTCACGACTTAAGCCGAAGTTGGTTCCTCTCCTTGATCGGGCGGTGTTCGGCGGTCGGCGTCGCAGGTCTTCTAGACATCATCGATCCACTTTTCATTTTCCATTTTTTTTGTCTTGTCTTCCCACACACCTGGTTTCAATTCCATCATTACATGTTGTGTATTTAACCCTCTGTTCCCCCAAAGTTCTAGTCTGGAATTGTTTATTGTAAGTGCATGTGCACGTTTATCTGGTGTGCGACGGGTTTGTACCCATTGATTGTTCTGGTTTCCGGTGGTTTTTATTGTTAAACTGCTCCGTTGTAAACACAGGTTTTGTGTAACGATTCTCGTTGGTGGAAGGAGAGGAGGACCAAAATGCTGCGTGGTAAGTGTTCATCATATTTTAATTGAACAAACTGAATACTACACAAAATAATAACGAAGAGAAAATTAAACAATTCTGCTAGGTGAACAGACACTAAACAGAAATTAAACACCCACCACCAAAATGGGGAAAACAGGCTACCTAAGTATGATTCTCACTCAGAGCCAACGAACGACACCTGCCTCTGATTGAGAACCATACTAGGCCAAACATATAGAAGTATAACAACATAGAAAAAAGAACATAGACTACCCAATCCGACTCACGCCCTGACCAACCTAACACAAAGACATAAAAAAGGAACTAAGGTCAGAACGTGACAGTACCCCCTTCCCCCCAAAGGTGCGGACTCCGGCCGCAAAACCTGAACCTATAGGGGAGGGTCTGGGTGGGCGTCTGTCCGCGGTGGCGGCTCTGGCGCGGGACGTGGACCCCACTCCACCATAGTCTTTGCCCACTTAAGTGGCGCCTTTGGAGCAGCGACCCTCGCCGCCGACCTCAGACTGGGGACCCTTTCAGCGGGCCCCGAATAGATGGGAGACTCCGGCAGCGCCGTAGTGAAGGGCGACTCCGGCAGCGCCGGAGTAACGGGTGGCTCTGGCAGCTCTTGACTGACGGGCGGCTCTGGCAGCTCCTGACTGACGGGCGGCTCTGGCACTACACAAAATAACAACGAAGAGAAAAAGAAACAGTTCTGCCAGGTGAACAGACACTAAACAGAAATTAAACATCCACCACCAAAATGGGGAAAACAGGCTACCTAAGTATGATTCTCACTCAGAGCCAACGAACAACACCTGCCTCTGATTCAGAACCATAATAAGCCAAACACATAGAAATATAACAACATAGAAAAAAGAACATAGGCTCCCCACCCCAACTCACGCCCTGACCAACCTAACACAAAGACATAAAAAAAGGAACTAAGGTCAGAACGTGACATTTTGTTTTCCTGCGCCTGACTTCTCTGCCGCCAGTACGAGCCCCTTACACTCACTTTTCTTATCACCTGTGGTAATGACAGATTGGTATTTCAATGCATTCTTAGTCTAAACTACTATATTTTTTAAGTGTGCAGACCTCCACAGTCAACCTGATACCCCAGATAAAGAAGATACCCCAAATAAACCATTTTGAACAAGCCTAAATCAATTACGGGCATGTTTGACCACCCTCCTCGTTCCCCAGTACTCATCCTTCTTCTTGTTTCTTCATGTTCTTCTTCAGATAGTGTATCAGTTCTTTTTTTTACTGACAAATGTTCAAAGTGAATGGCACTTGATAATGTCTCTCAACCGAGCCGCCAATGTTCTCTGTCCATTTTCTTTGTCCATTCTCTTCATGCTCACAGGCTGCTGGCTCGGACTCATGTCTCACGGTAGATGTGGTGCTGCTCTCCCAAGGCCTTGCCTCAGGAAGCCTTTCAAAGGGAGAGATACAGAATCATTGATAAACATGAAAGAAAAATTGATAGCGGACATTCCATCAATCTCGGAAGAAAGAAAAAAAAGATGTACTTATGCTACACTTTAATCAGTCCTAAAAAATCTTAATCATTAATCGAGTTTGCTGCATCTTGGGCAGGAAGTCTCAATAAACCCATGCGTATACAGTATTATACTTCAGACACATTTATGCTTCAGACATATCAGATGATACTGTGTCCCGTATAGCTGAATTGGGCACCTTCTAAAGTAAACACTTGTAATCTTAATCTTTTTGACCTTTTGCATTGACATACAATTCTGTACAAACCATCCCAAACTTCCCCACTGTGTCTCTCACAGCCTGTTTGAGTTCAGTGTGTACTGGCGGCCATCTATTGTTCCACAGGAAGGTGATCTCTAATCCAAACAACAGATGACATAAACACGAGAGCAGTGGACCAGGCCTTGAAGAGTGAGCAGCCTCTAATTTAATATCAGTCCCAATGCTCAATCCCTCTGTCTTACTCCTTCAAATGTCTAAGATATCGTATCATTAGATTGTCATCTGAAAGCCAATCATTCACTTTGTTACATTCACTCATCTCCATAATCTGTTTCCTTCAACTAAAACCCTTCTACTCTTTCCAGTAGAAAAAAACCCATTCTCAATCAATACTCCTAACACACACAGATCACTCTCAAACCACATTTGTCTTTTTTACCTATTGCAAGGTTTAAAACAAAACAAAGCAAAAAATGAAAGCTGTCTCCATATTGTAAGGCATTGTTTTCATCTTAGTATACCTTCAAAAAGTTACTGTATATTTTTATTACCAATCTCTGTTGGATATTCTTCAATATTTATTAAATGTTTATTATTTAAACATTGTTTAAACATGATTATTTAATTGTAACTACTCATCCCGGATCCGGGAGAATTGTCATAAACTGACACTAAGTAGCATAACACAACGGACAAAAAATCTTACTAGAAAATATTCATATTCATGAAATCACAAGTGAAATATATTCAAACACAGCTTAGCCTTTTGTTAATCACCCTGTCATCTCAGATTTATAAAATATGCTTTACAGCCAAAGCAAGAAAATTTGTGTAAGTTTATCGATAGCCTAACATAGCATTATGCCTAGCTAGCAGCAATCAGGTCACGAAAATCAGAAAAGCAATCAAATTAAATCGTTTACCTTTGATGAGCTTCGGATGTTTTCACTCACGAGACTCCCAGTTAGATAGCAAATGTTCCTTTTTTCCAGAAAACATATTTTTGTAGCCAAAAATAGCTCCGTTAGTTCTTCACGTTTGGCTGAGAAAACGACCGGAAATTGCAGTCACGACAACACCGACAAATATTCCAAATTAGCTCCATAATATCGACAGAAACGTTGTTCATAATCAATTCTCAAGGTGTTTTTCAAATATCTATTCGATAATATATCAACCGGGTCAGATCTTTTTTCAGTAAGACCGGATAGAAAAATGGCTACCTCTGTCTTTTGCGCGAGAAATACACGAAGAGCCATCAGGTGGACACTAACACAATGTTGTCGTTCAGGCTAATTTTTCAAAATAAAAGCCTGAAACTATGTCTTGTCATACTAGACACATTAAGGAAGCCATAGAAAAGGAATCTCGATATCCCATCCACTGCTCAATAGGGAAGCATAGGAAGGGACTCTTATTTAGACACCACTGCGTTCCTGATTGGATTTTTCTCATTATTTTGCCTGCGATATCAGTTCTGTTATACTCACAAACAATATCTTTACAGTTTTGGAAACTTTAGAGTGTTTTCTATCCTAAGCTGTCAATTATATGCATATTATATTTTCTGGTCCTGAAAAATAGCCCATTTACCTTGGTAAATAGCCCATTTACCTTTTTTTTAAAGACCCCTAGATTCAACAGGTTAAACGCCTTGCCTATAATAAGTCTGGAGCATGAATGTAACACAGAAATGAGTTGCAAGAATATTATTAGTTCAAAGAATAGCACAAACATAAAAATGTTACCCTTATAATGACTACCCTTGCCCGGAAACTTGAAACTATGTCTTCCGGCTGATCATCACATAAGCATGTATCATCAAACAGCGCTCTTTTGATGAGTAACCTTGCTGGATCTTGAGGACTTTTATTAATGTGGCAGATGGGGATCTGTGAAACTCCCTCCTTAGACTGAAGTGTCCCCCCTTACGCAATTGCAGAAGACCTTCTTAAATAGCACGATGCGTTGGAATACTTCAGGAGGGCAGTCAAGTGTGTTTTCAAGTCCTGAGTTTGAGTCTCCGTTTGAGCTGAAGCAGGGGGAGCGGTACTCTCTAAGCAGGCAGTGTGATGTCCTTTACAATGTTGCCACTGGACTCAGATCTACAATTGCGCTCTGCTCAACCACTGGAGCTGCTGTGGAGTGAGTTTGGGGGGTAAATGCAGAAGATGGGATCTGTGAAACTCACTCATCAGCCTGAAGTGTCGCCCCTTACGCAATTGAAGAAGGCCTTTTTCAACAGCGCTGTGGGTTGGATCTCTTCTTGTTTGCAAGGCAGATGTCCTGAGTTTGAGCCCCGATATGAGCTGAATCAGAGGGAAGCGTTAATCGATAATCAAGCAGCATGTCGTCCTTTACATGAACTTCCTGAACTTATCCTTATAGCCTTTAGCTAAGTGGGCTAACACAATCTTGTGACATGCAGGAGATCTGGTTCGAATCCAGTCAGTTCAAATATTAAACAGGGAGTGGAAAGGCTATGTACGTTTTCTTTGTGACACTCCCTTCCAACCTATCCTGCGTGGCCTGTGATCATCTTATTTATTTGACCTTTATCTTAGCGGGAACAGAAGGCATGTCCGTGTTCAAGAGAGTCTTAGCTATCAGCAATGGGGTAAACACATCACATCTTATAGCCATAATGGTGCAAACACTGGAGCCAAATGAATAGGAAGAAAAATAAATGAATATGCTACATTAGCTTCAGACACCACCAGAAGCTTAATTTGACCTTTCCAGCTGGTAAAGTACCAGGATGTTGTCTCTGGTTTTGAATCTGAATTTGGACAACTGATTTTGAATGAAAATATAAAAGGTTGATCAACTCTAAATACACACTGAATATATAAATATTACATTTAAATGTTCAATTAAATGTACATTTTATTTAAAAACTTAATGCAATATTCATTCAGTTAAGTTTCAAATAAGGAAATGCAAGTTCAACATTTACATTTACATTTAAGTCATTTAGCAGACGCTCTTATCCAGAGCGACTATGATTTCAATGATTCAGACAGCGAAAGAGAACGGTGAAGAGGGAGCGAGACACACAAAATGTGAAAAATATAAAACAATTAGAGTGTCATTTCCCCAAATTTGAAAACCTTTTTCAAGGTTTCAAAGACCTCTCTGATGAGAGTAGGCTACCCGTCCTTTTGGGGGAGGACACAGAGAGCTGTGGGTTGGCAGCGCACTACATTGGTGCATGCCATAAATTGAGGGACAGTGTCTGACAGACCAATCAACCTGCACATGTACTCTACTGTATGCTTATTGTTACCGTTCAATGTATGGTTATTTTGACCCTTGGTTATTGTTGTTACTGTTGTCCCATGACAATTTTGATTCAAATTCTTTTTCATATTGTAAATATCCAAAATAAGCTTAGGCAATATGTACATTTGTAACGACGTTCGTCTGTTGAATGAAGAAAGTCGGACCGAAATGCAGCGTGTAGGTTACTCATGACTTTAATGAAAATAAATCGCGGTACATGAAACAACTGAAATACAAAAACAACAGAACGGAACGTGAAACTAATTACAGCCTATCTGGTGACTACTACACAGAGACAGGAACAGAACACCCACAAAATACAAAGCGAACTCAGGCTACCTAAATACGGTTCCCAATCAGAGACACCGATAAGCACCTGACTCCAATTGAGAATCGCCTCAGGCAGCCAAGCCTATACAACACCCCTAATTAGCCGTGATCCCAAAATACTACAAACCCCAATACGAAAAACAACATATAAACCCATGTCACACCCTGGCCTACCCAAACCTATAACAAAAACACAAAATACAATGACCAAGGCGTGACAGAACCCCCCCCTAAGATGCGGACTCCCGGACGCACCTCAAGAGCATAGGGAGGGTCCGGGTGGGCGTCTGTCCATGGTGGCGGTTCTGGCTCGGGACGTGGACCCCACTCCATTAATGTCCTATTTCCTCCCCTTCGCATCCTGGGATAATCCACCTTCTCCGCCGACCATGGCCTAATAGTCCTCACCCAGATCCTCACATAACTGAGGAGCAGCTCGTGACAGAGGGGCAGCTCGGGACAGAGGGGCAGCTCGGGACAGAGGGGCAGCTCGGGACAGAGGGGCAGCTCGGGACAGAGGGGCATCTCAGGACAGAGGGGCATCTCAGGACAGAGGGGCATCTCAGGACAGAGGGGCATCTCAGGACCGAGGGGCAGCTCGGGACAGAGGGGCATCTCAGGACAGAGGGGCATCTCAGGACTGAGGGGCAGCTCGGGACAGAAGCAGCCCGGTACTGAGGGGAAGCCTGGTACTGAGGGGAAGCCCGGTACTGAGGGGAAGCCCGGTACTGAGAGGAAGCCCAGTACTGAGAGGAACCCCAGTACTGAGAGGAAGCCCAGTACTGAGAGGAAGCTCAGGCAGGTAGTAGGCTCCGGTAAATCCTGGCTGGCTGGTGGAACTGGATGATTCAGGTTGCCTGGCCGATCTAGAAGATCTTGGCAGACTGGCACTTCTGGCGGATCGTGGCAGACTGGCACTTCTGGCGGATCCTGGCAGACTGGCGACGCTGGGCCGACTGGCGGCGCTGGGCAGACTGGCGGCGCTAGGCAGACTGGCGGCGCTGGCAGACTGGTGGCTCTGGGCAGAATGGCGGTGCTGGCGGCGCTGGGCAGACTGGTGGTGCTGGGCAGACTGGGAGCACTGGGCAGACTGGGAGCACTGGCGGCGCTGGACAGACAGGAGACTCCGGCAGTGCAGGAGAGGAGAAAGGCTCTGGCTGCGCTAAACAGGCGGGAGACTCCGGCAGCGCAGGAGAGGAGAAAAGCGCTGGCTGCGCTGAACAGGCGAGGCACACTGGAGGCCTGGTGCGTGGTGCTGGAACTGGTGGTACTGGATCGAGGACACGCACAGGAAGCCTGGTGCGGGGAGCTGCTACCGGAGGACTGGTGTGTGGAGGTGGCACAGGATGGGCTAGACCGTGAAGGCGTACTGGAGATCTTGAGAGCAGTGTAGGCACAGGACGTGCAAGGCTAGGGATGTGCACAGGAGGCCTGGTGCATGAGGCTGGCACCAACTTCACCAGCCGACTAACACGCACCTCAGGTTGAGTATAGAGCGTTAACTCAGGTGCTATCAAATCCCCGACACGATCTGTCGGATAAATATTATATCTATAGCACCAAGCTAGCAACTCCCTCATTACTCTCCACTCCACTTTCCCCATTAACTCCTTCACAGTCTCTGCTTCGCTCACCTCTAACACTGGCTTTGGTCTCCTCCTTGGCTCCTCACGATGAACAAGGAGAGTTGGCTCAGGTCTATCTCCTGACTCAGCCATACTCTCCCTAAGCCCCCCCCCCCCCCCCCCTCCCAATACATTTTTTGGGGTGACTTTCGGTTTTCGCCCTGTGCCGCCGTGCTTTCCTTTTCGACCCCTTTCGTCTATAGCCCTCTTCGCATTGCTGCAGGGAATCCCAGGCGGGCTCCTGAACTCGCTCTGGGTCGGCCGCCCACCTGTCGATTTCTTCCCACGTCGTATACTCCATGCTTCTGCTGTCCATAACGTCCTCCTTTAGCTCCTGCCAGTTTACACACTGCTCGGTCTGTGAGTGGTGGGTGTTTCTGTAATGACGTTTGTCTGTTGAATGAAGACAGTCGGACTGAAATGCAGCGTGTAGGTTACTCATGACTTTAATGAAAATAAATCGCGGTACATGAAACAACTGAAATACAAAAACAACAGAACGGAACGTGAAACTAATTACAGCCTATCTGGTGACTACTACACAGAGACAGGAACAGAACACCCACAAAATACAAAGCGAACTCAGGCTACCTAAATACGGTTCCCAATCAGAGACACCGATAAGCACCTGACTCCAATTGAGAATCGCCTCAGGCAGCCAAGCCTATACAACACCCCTAATTAGCCGCTATCCCAAATACTACAAACCCCAATACGAAAAACAACATATAAACCCATGTCACACCCTGGCCTACCCAAACATATAACAAAAACACAAAATACAATGACCAAGGCGTGACAACATTGTTAGGTCATGCCAATAAAGCAAATTTAATTGAATTTAATTGAGAGAGAGCGAGAGAGAGCGAGAGAGCGAGAGAGAGAGAGAGAGAGACAGAGAGAGAGAGAGAGAGAGAGAGAGAGAGAGAGAGAGAGAGAGAGAGGGAGAGAGAGAGTCTATGACTGTGGGACACAGAGAGAGAGAGGGGAATTTGCAGAATGAATTTCTCGGTAAAACTGTACTTGACACTTAGTGTCATGACACATTATGACACTGTCATAACCGTGTCATAATATGTCATTGCAACTGACATAACTTGTCATAACCGTTCATAATATGGTCATAACATTGTCTTGACATTTATTTACACCTGTTGTGACATATATTGCTCTATTTTATGGCTGGTTATGACACCTACATAAGAGTTTCAAAACCCACATTTATTCCAATTAGTTTTTTTCCTGACAAGTTCCTTTTCTTTGTTCTGACACAAGCATCTTGACCATCCTGTGTCACTTTACTAGGACGAAGAAGATGCACTTTATGAAACTGTCAAGAAGCATTATGACCATCTACATGCCCTCATATCAGTTTTCAGTCAAAAAGAGGATGTCTCGTCCTGCTCCTGAAATCTGCTCCTGCATTCATCCCAGTCATCAGCAACAGAGCATTGGGGCTGGTCCATGTCTGACATCAATATGTGCGCAATTACATTGATCATTTCATACGGTCAATTTACATACTGTTGACACGTAGGTTAGGGTGTAATGGAACGTTTGCCTTGTGTGATAGGTTATATGGGTTTTGACACTCTTTTGTAGGTGTCATAACCAGTCGTAAAATAACACAATATCTGTAACAACAGGTCTGAGTATATGTGTCATGACAGTGTCATAACCATGTTATAATTGGTTATCACAAGTTAAGTCAGCTGTTACGACCCATTATGACATGGTTAAGACCGTGTCATAACGTGTTACGACGCTGGGTGGCAAGTAAAGTCTGACCAATTTCTTTCCTTATGTAAATGGGTTTTTCGGGTTTCTATCAGTGCAGCTTCTGTCATAACAAACACACTCACGCCCACACAGAATAACCATCAGCGGACTGCCTGCTGTTTGATGACTCAGATAGTCATACATCAGGTACTTGTGTGTGTGTGTGTGTGTGTGTATATGTGTGTGTGTGTGTGTGTGTGTGTGCATGTGTGCATGTGCAAGTGTAAGTGTAAGTGTGTGTATGTATGTGTGTGTGTATGTGTGGACGTGCGTGCACAGGCTTGTGCATGGTGCCTGGGTGTGCAAGATTGTTCATTGGCATTCGCATGTGTTTCTGACTGGTATGTTGTCTTAATCTTAAATCTGTGGCATTGCTAACTAATGACACGCCCTGATAGCTTAGTCTGTCTCATTGAGGCTTTCCAGCTTGTCTGTTGTTGTCTTCCTAGCTGACAGGCCTCTGAGTAACACAGAATGCACTACACTGATGCAGAGGTTGATGTGACTGGATGTGCTGTCAATCCAAGTGATGATACCTATAGGCTTTTATGTTCTCTCTTTGGTTTGCCGTCATTATGCAGTGCATTCTGAAAGTATTCAGACCACTTGACTTTCTCCACATTTAGTTACGTGACAGCCTTATTCTAAAATGTATTCAATTAATTGTTCTCCTCATCAATCTACACACAATAGCCCACAATGAAAAAGCAAAAACAGGTTATTAGACATTTTCAAAAATGTTATAAAAATTCTCAAGTGTGTCTACTCCAAACTACAAAAGCTTTGTAAAAGAGGTCAGCTCTATGCCCCCCTCTACACCTTATTTACATAAGAATTTTTGAACATTTGATGAGACTCAAATTTGAGTTCAGGTGCTTCCTGTTTCCATTGATCATCCTTGAGATGTTTCTACAACTTGATTGGAGTCCACCTGTGGTACATTCAATTGATTGGACATGATTTGGAAAGGCACACACCTGTCTATATAAGGTCCTGCAGTTGACAGTGCATGGAAGAGCAGCAAAAACCAAGCCATGAGGTTGAAGGAATTGTCCGTAGAGCTCTGTAACAGGATTGTGTCAAAGCACAGATCTGGGTAAGGGTAACAAAAAATGTCTGCAGCATTGAAGGTCCCCAAGAACACAGTCGCCTCCATCATTCTTAAATGGAAGAAGTTTGGAACCACCAAGACTCTTCCTAGAGCTGGCCGCCCGGCAAAACTGAGCAATCGGGGAAAAAGTGCCTTGGTCAGGGAGGTGACCAAGAACCTGATGGTCACACTGACAGAGCTCCAGAGTTCCTCGGTGGAGAAGGGAGAACCTTCCAGAAGAACAACAATCTCTGCAGCACTCCACCGATCAGGACTTTTTGGTAGAGTGGCCACATGACAGCCCACTTGGAGTTTTCCAAAAGGCACCTAAAGGACTTTCAGACCATGAGAAACCAGATTCCCTGGTCTGATGAAACCAAGATTGAACTCTTTGGCCTGAATGCCAAGCGTCCGGAGGAAACCTGACACCCTCCCTACGGCGACCCATGGGGTGGCAGCATCATGCTGTGGGGATGTTTTTCAGAGGCAGGGACTGGGAGACTAGTCAGGATCGAGGAAAAGATGAACAGAGCAAAGTACAGAGAGATGAAAACCTGCCCCAGAGTGCTCAGGACCTTAGACTGGGGTGAAGGTTCACCTTCCAACAGGACAACAACACTAAGCACACAGTCAAGACTAGAGGTCTACCGATTATGATTTTCCAACGCCGATACCGATTATTGGTGGACCAAAAAACCCGATACCGATTAATCAGCCGATTTAAACAAATGTATTTGTAATAATGTATTAACACTTATTTTAACTTAATATAATACATAAATCAAATCAATTTAGCCTCAAGTAAATAATGAAACATGTTCAATTTGGTTTAAATAATGCAAAAACAAAGTGTTGGAGAATAACGTAAAAGTGCAATATGTGCTATGTAAGAAAGCTAACATTTCAGTTCCTTGCTCAGAACATGAGAACATATGAAAGCTGGTGGTTCCTTTTAACATGAGTCTTCAATATTCCCAGGTAAGAAGATTTAGGTTGTAGTTATTATAAGACTATTTCCCTCTATACCATTTGTATTTCATTAACCTTTGACTATTGGATGTTCTTATAGGCACTTTAGTATTGCCAAGTGTAACAGTATAGCTTCCGTCCCTCTCCTCGCTCCTCCCTGGGATCGAACCAGCAACACAACAATAACAGCCACCACATCGAAGCAGTGTTACCCATGAGCAAGGGGAACAACCACCCCAAGGCTCAGAGTGAGTGATGTTTGAAACGTTATTCGCACACGCTAACTAGCCAGCCATTTCACTTCGGTTACACCAGCCTCATCTCGGGAGTTGATAGGTTTGAAGTCATAAACAGCGCAATGCTTGATGCACAACGAAGAGCTGCTGGTAAAACGCACAAAAGTGCTGTTTGAATGAATGTTTACCACCTGCTGCTGCCTACCACCGCTCAGTCACATACTTAGATACTTGTATGCTCAGTCAGATTATATGCAACACAGGACACGCCAGATAATAACTAGTGATTACGATCGAATGTTTTTTATAAGATAAGTTTAATGCTAGCTAGCAACTTACCTTGGCTTACTGCATTTGCGTAACAGTCTCCTTGTGGAGTGCAACGAGAGAGAGGCAGGTCCTTATTTTGTTGGACTAGTTAACTGTTAGGTTGCAAGATTGGATCCCCTGAGCTGACAAGGGGAAAATCTGTCTTTCTGTGTCACACAGCGGTGCTCAGCGGTCGACGTCACCGGCCTTCTAGCCATCATTGATCTATTTTTCATTTTCCATTGGTTTTGTCTTGTCTTCCCACACACCCGTTTTCAATCCCATTCATTACCTGTTGTGTATTTAACCCTCTGTTTCCCCTCATGTCTTTGTCAGAGATTGTTTTATGTCAAGTGTTGTTTTATGTTGTATAGGTGTGCGACGGGTCCTCGTACCCATGTTTGTTTATGTATGTACGTATTTAGTGTTTGGAGCATGTTAAGTGGATTTATATTAAAAGACTCCATTTACACTCTGTTTGACTCTCCTGCGCCTGACTTCCCTGCCACCTACACACACGACTCTGACATTCTGCCCCTGAACGAGTCAACCCACCATTCCTAGGCCATCATTGAAAATAAGAATGTGTTCTTAACTGACTTGCCTAGTTAAATAATGATAAAATAGAGGTGTAAAAAAATAAAAATAAAAAAATAGGCAAATCGGTGTCCAAAAATATATAAAAATATCGATTTCCGATTGTTATGAAAACTTGAAATCAGCCCTAATTAATCGGCCATTCAGATTAATCGGTCGACCTCTAGTCAAGACACGTATCTGAATGTCCTTGAGTGAACTAGCCAGACCCCGGACATGAACCTGATCTAACATCTCTGGAGAGACCTGAAAACAGCTGTGCAGCGAAACTCCCCATCCAACCTGACAGAGCTTGAGAGGATCTGCAGAGAAGAATGGTAGAAATCCCCAAATACTGGTGTGCCAAGCTTGTAGCGTCATACCCAAGAAGATATGAGGCTGTAATCGCTACCAAAGGTGCTTCAACAAAGTACTGAATACTTATGTAAATGATATATTTCTGTTTTGTTTTGTTTATACATTTGGAAAATGTTCAAAAAAACTTTTGGGGGTTTTGTCATTATGAGGCATTGTGTGTAGATTTAATCCATTTTAGAATAAGGCTGTAATGTGTAAAAAGTCAAGGGGTCTGAATACTTTCCAAATGCACTGTATATACTGTACATTTCTATACAGTAGTGTGACTGTACACTCACAAGTAAATAAAACAAGTCCTGTTTGTGTCTAGTACTGTATTTCCTTTTTAACTTTATATTTGAGCTATGGGTCAAGGATTTTGCTTGTTATTCACAGCATTGTTACTGAAAGGATACTATCATGACTACACAGTAGCTTCTGATTTCCAGTTGTATTGATTTGCTTGGTAGGAAGTAGTGAGGTTGAGCAAATACTTTTTGCAGGACATTTGGCTGAAAGATTGAGAGATTGAGCTTGCATTCCAAATGGCATCCTATTCCCTATACAGTTCACTACTTTTGATGAGAGCCTTGTGGGTCTTGTTCAAAAGGAGCGGGAATATGGTGCCATTTGGGACGTATAGCGTTGGGCATCTGGACAGACAGCAGTGCCTCCTTAATGTAGCTCGTTTCTCTCAATGTTTTACTTTCCCAACGTCACATCACAGCAACATTCAACTAATACCAGTCAATTAAATAATGTATAGTGTACATAGCAAATGCAGAGAGAGAGAGAGAGAGAGAGAGACGGATTCAGAGAGAGGGAGGAAATGAATCAGAAATGTTTTTTCAGGGGGGCTGAAATATAATTACATAATTGAAAGCTTGTGACTTCACAGCACAGATGCAGTGCCATCTTGTGTGCTAAGCAGCTCTGTCATGGATCTGATCCAACTTTTCGCCTTAGCGGATGGCAGACATGTGTGAGGCGTTAAAGAGAGATAGACTGTATTATTATGGTTTGTTCTTGCATTTCTGTCTGAGCAGCCTGGTCTCATAGACTAGAGGTAATATAGTAACCTAAATCCGAGACGCTTAATTGTACTGAATAAAACTATAAACGCATGTTTTCATGAGCTGAAATAAAAGATCCCACAAATTTTCCATACACACAAAAAGCATATTTATACATTGTTTTGGTGCACAAATTTGTTTACATCCCTGTTAGTGAGCAGTTCTCCTTTGCTAAAATAATCCATCCACCTGATAGGTGTGGCATATCAAGAAGCTGATTAAGCAGCAAGATCATTACACAGGTGCACCTTGTGCTAGGGAAAATAAAAGGCCATCCTAAAATGTGCAGTTGTGTCACACAACACAGTGCCACAGATGTCCCAAGTTTTGAGGGAGCGTGCAATTGGCATGCTGACTGTAGGAATGTCCATCAGAGCTGTTGCCAGATAATTGAATGTTCATTTCTCTACTATAAGCTGCCTCCAACGTTGTTTTAGAGAATTTGGTAGTACGTCCAGCCGGCCTCACAACCGCAGACCATGTGTAACAATGCCAGCCCAGGACCTCCACATCCGGGCTTCTTCACCTGCAGGATTATCTGAGACCAGGCACCCGGACAGCTGATGAAACTGTGCACAACCAAAGAGTTTCTGCACAATCTGTCAGAAACCGTCTCAGGGAAGCTCACCTGCGTGATTGTCATCCTCACCAGGGTCACCTGGGTCTTGACCTGACTGCAGTTTGGCGTTGTAACCGACTACAGTGGGCAAATGCTCACCTTCGATGGTCACTGGGACATTGGAGAAGTGTGCTCTTCACAGATAACACCCAGGTTTCAACTGTACCGGGCAGATGGCGTCGTGTGGACGAGCAGTTTTCTGATGTCAATGCTGTGACCAGAGTGCCCCATGGTGGCAGTGGGGTTATGGAATGGCAGGCTTAAGCTACGGAAAACAAACACAATTGCATTTTAACGATGGCAATTTGAATGCACAGAGATACCGTGATCTTGAGGCCCATTGTCATGCCATTCATCCGCTGCCATCACCTCATGGTTTCAGCATGATAATGCATGGCCCCTGTCGCAAGGATCTGTACAAAACAAGCTGAAAATATCAAAGTTCTTCCACGGCCTGCATACTCACCAGACATGTCACCCATTAAGCCTGTTTGGGATGCTCTGGATCGACGTGTAGGACAGCGTATGCCAGTTCCCGACAATATCTAGCAACTTGGCACAGCCATTGAAGAGGAGTGCGACAACATTCCACAGTCCACGATCAACAGCATGATCAACTCTATGTGAAGGAGATGTGTCGTGCTGCATGAGGCAAATGGTAATCACACCAGATACTGACTGGCTTTCTGATCCACGCCCCTACTTTTTTTCAAGGTATCTCTGATCAACAGATGCATATCTATATTCCCAGTCATGTGAAATCCATAGATTGGGGCCTAATGAATTCATTTCAATTGACTGATTTCCTTATATGAACTGTAACTCAGAAAAATCTTTGCAATTTTTGCATGTTGGGTTTATATTTTTATTTAGTGAGATATGTTACATAAGATAGAAGATTACTTATGGAAAAATTGAAAGTAGGGTGGTTGGTCGGGGTGAATGGTGGCAGTATAATGAAAATGTTGTTCGAATCTCATCATGGACATCTTTAGCACTTGAGCTAATCTGCAACTTTTCAATTACCGAATACTTTTGAGCTACTTTGCAACTACTTGGCATGTTAGCGAACCATTCCCCTAACCCTAATCCGAACCCTTAACCTTAAACCTAAACTTAAGCCTAACCCCTAACCCTAACCCCTAGCCTAGCTAATGTTAGCCAGCCAGTTAACATTAGCGTTAGCCACCTAGCTAACATTAGCTACAACAAATTGGAATTAGTAACATACGCTTGCCAATTCATAACATATTGTATGTTTTACAAATTCACAACATATTGTATGAGTTACAATTCATAACAAATCATACGAATTGCAATTCATAACATAACATACAAAATGGATCCACAAATGAATACATGCCATAAGAAACGTAACATATCATTCTAAATTGGGATTTTCGGATTTCTATACTGAATAATACGAAGTGCTCTGAGACCAAGAATTTGTCTGAGACCAAGAATGTCACTCTTGTTGTTTTGTGTGTCCCATTTGATTCCTAGACACAGCAGTTTAAAAAACAAACAGATTATGCTTAGCCCTTTTAACAATAACCATTGAACTTAACACATCAGTCAAATGTGTGTTAATATAGGTTGTTATGGAAACATTCAAATCAATATTGATGTGATCAAAAATCAAGTACCTGTATAAGTGCACATAAAATGCACACACTGAATGACAAAAGGGTCGCCAGGGATTATTTTTGCCCTGTCGCTTTCCACAGTGAGAATGGCGGCTATGATTTATGTTGCATCTCAGGATGACAAGACCACGGCGAACAACTTTTCAGTGGCCTAGCAGATGCAACAGAAAATTGGGTCACTCACAAAATGCAAAGGGTTCTGTCTCAGGCTAACAAATTCAATCAGTCACTCCTTCCCGCGGGGTCATTTTAATAATGCGGGATGACAGGGAGCTCTCTGGCCACACAAAATGTAATCTTTCCTCTGCCTCTTTTGGGAATTCAAAAATATATATATTTTTTGCCCTTGCTGGTGTGTAATCTGTGGACAATGCTTGTTGCCGGGTATTGGTGTTAAATTGAGGCGTTTCTTTCACATATTGAAAATCATATTACGGACAATGACGAGCGTATTGATTCAAACCTTCACTATAGTATCCTCTCCATACAAATATTAATCTATGGGTATTTATTGTACTATTTTCTTCATTCAAATATCAATATCTGTTCATTTTGCGCAAAAGTAAAATAGACATGAAATTGAGCAAATGCAAGGCAGTCAGTGATCATCCGTCTAAGGGCTTAGCTCACAGATCAAACACTATTGAACAGCTACACGGATTCCAAGCAGCCCTATGTTACTGGTCGTGATGAGCGATCGAATTAACCTCTTAAGTCGAACCTCTACTTTTTAGAACATTCTGTTAAAAATCGCGCAACATTTCAGCGCCCTGCTACTCATGCCAGGAATATAGTATATGCATATGATTAGTATGTGTGGATAGAAAACACTCAGATGTTTATAAAACTGGTTAAATCACGGCTGTGACTATAACAGAACGTGCGTTTCATCGAAAAGTGCAGGAAAATCTGATCACTGAAAATGGAAAAATATATCCATGCGCCACTTCAACCGATTGATAAAGGTGAACCACATTAAATGGGGCTGAGGTTGCAATACCTACAGCTTCCACACGATGTCAACAGTCTTGTCATTTGCCTAGGCTTTGTTTCTTGGTCAAACGAACAAGAGACAGTCCATTTCTTCAGGTCTCCGACAGGATATTTTGGTTGAGATATACCCGGACTTTATTTCCAGACGTAATATAGAATATACATCGCCTCGTGATCAATTTGATCGCTTATTAACGTTTACTAATACCTAAAGTTGCATTACAAAAGTATTTCGAAGTGTTTTGTGAAAGTTTATCGTCAACTTTTTTAATTAAAAAAAATGGCGTTACGTTATAAAACGCTATTTTTTTCGATCACACAGTCTTCCTAGATCGATATCTAGGCTATATATGGACCGATTTAATCGGAAAAAAGAGCCAATAGTGATGTTTATGGGACATCTAGGAGTGCCAACAAAGAAGATGGTCAAAGGAATGAATGTTTTATATTTTATTTGTGCGTTTTGTGTAGCGCCGACTATGCTAATTATTTTGTTTACATTCCCTGCGGGTCTTTTGGGGTGTTACATGCTATCAGATAATAGCTTCTCATGCTTTCGCCGAAAAGCATTTTAAAAATCTGACTTGTTGCCTGGATTCACAACGAGTGTAGCTTTAATTCAATACCCTGCATGTGTATTTTAATGAACGTTTGAGTTTTAACGAGTGCTATTAGCCGTAACCCTTTTAGCTAACCCTTCCCCTATAACACTAACCTTAACCCTTTAACCTAACTCCTAAAATGAACCCTAACCTTAAACCTAACCCCTAGCCTAGCTAACGTTAATCATGTACTACTGTATCTTTGGCCTCGAGAGGTGTTTAAATTCCTCTTGTGTAATTTAGAATTCCGGCCACTTCAACATTTGCTTAATGTAGGCTTCCGCAGCAAGGGACAGCTCCTTCACAGAAACTCAGCATCAACCCTGGTAGGTTACTGTGGTAGTCAAATTCCTGTAGTGGATTAGCTTCATAATTTTGTATGAACACTGGAATACCTCATTGTTCCGATGAAGGGGTAATGCCAAAAATTGCAGGTATTACAATAGTATTTGTCATGGTCTTACAGGCTAACAAATCTCTCCTCTCTGTGTGTGAGGCTTGGGTGTGAATGAATGATATGGCACTTATTTTCACATCGTATTTGCTATATTTTTATCAAATCTGATAGACCATGCTCTCAGTGACTGACTTCAATTTGCAGGATCAGAAATCTGTAATTACCTGGCTTCGATCCTCTTAGGGATCTTAAAGATTATTCTGCACACAGCCTATACTACACACAGCAGCCCCCCCCCTCTCTCTCTCTCTAGAGGGAGTAGTGTGTTTGTGAGATTAGAATAATTTTCTTTCATTTCAAATTGCCAATTCTATTGCTGTAAAATAGGCTTTTGTAAATAAGAGAATGTATCATGCACATTACATTCGCTACAGTTGTTCCATTCTACTCTGTTATATTTAGGGGATTTTATTATTTTCTAGGGCTGGGGTGTCAAACTCATTCCATGGAGGGCCTAGTTACTGCAGGTTTGAGTTTTATCCTTTCAGTTACAGTTTTTCTCAATTGCTAAAACACTATTTCTGAAACCTTGCTCCATTTCCTGAAAACATTAAACACAAAAGCTCATCTTCAAGCACTATTTACATAACCTCTGACTCCTCTTGCAAAATGAAACATTCGCCTCAAAACAGTTTTACCTGTGTTCCAAATCAAACACTGCTATCAAATCATAAACAAAGTGATCAAAATGATATACACTCTCAAGCAGTCAGTAACAATAAACCGAAAAATAGAAACCACATTGTTCAAAACATACAATTCTCAGGGAGAAGTACATTTTTAATCTAAAAAAAAATCATATATTTTTTTTTTGATGAATGAAAACATGATCTATCATAGTAGCTCAAAATTGATCAGAAATGACTACTCTGCTTTGCTCTTTGCAATTTAGTTTTTTGTTATTCCTCCTCCTTGTACCCCTATTTTTACAGTACTGTACCCTGCATCTCACAAACTTGTCCTTTGTCTCTGTGATATTGTAATTCTTGTTCTTTGTT
Organism: Oncorhynchus gorbuscha; assembly: GCF_021184085.1. NCBI lineage: Eukaryota > Metazoa > Chordata > Actinopteri > Salmoniformes > Salmonidae > Oncorhynchus > Oncorhynchus gorbuscha. Next base: position 46,370,399 of record NC_060193.1, read on the forward strand.
GATATGAACCTGCAACCAGTCAAAATCTATTGAGCAGTCAGTACTGTTAATAAATGGAAAGCACAATGTTCAGGGCCATACAATTTGTCCATTGTACAGTATACAGCCTACAATGCACTATACTTCAGTATCCATTCTCAGACTTTCTCCTTCCCACCTTCAACAACCTGTTTGCTCTCAGAACTGGCTTATATTGGTTGTGTCGCATCATTTGAAACAGGTTAAATCAATTTTGAGTGGTTGTGTTCAATCAATGACATATGTTCGCTATTTGTATTTGATTGTTGCCCCTTGTGTTTACCAGTATGGATGACATATGCATTAGAGTGCAGAATGTGTTTTGAGAATGAGAATGTGGTTAGAGTTTTGCTGAAATGTCTAAGTGAGATCTGCAAATTGTGTTTTATCATGTGAAATGGTTTAAAACCTGTTGGTGTTAGGGGGCAGTATTTTCATTTTTTGAAAAGAAACGTTCCCATTTTAAAAGGGATATTTTGTCAGGAAAAGATGCTAGAATATGCATATAATTGACCTTTCGATAGAAAACACTCTAACCTTTCCAAAACTGTAAAGATGTTGTCTGTGAGTATAACAGAACTGATGTTGCAAGCAAAAGCCTGAGAAAAATCCAATCCGGAAGTGCCCCAGGTTTTGAAAGCGCTGCGTTCCAATGACTCCCTATATGGCTGTGAATGTACCATCAACGAGCTTACGCTTTCTACGTATTCCCCAAGGTGTCTACAACATTGTGACGTAGTTTTACGCATTTCTGTTGAAGAATAGCTGTATGGGGGCACATTGCGTAAGTGGTCACATGGTGGCTCCAAGAGAGATTCTCGCATAAAGTGCAGAGTTAGCCATTACTCCAATCGGTCCTAGAGAAAAAGGAATTGTCCCGACGGATATATTATCGAATAGATATTAGAAAAACACCTTGAGGATGGATTCTAAACAACGTTTGCCATGTTTCTGTCGATATTATGGAGCTAATTTGGAAAAAAAATTGGAGTTGTGGTGACCACAATTTCCGGGCGATTTCTCAGCCAAACGTGAAGAACAAACGTTTCGCCTACAAAAATAATATTTTGGGAAAAAATGAACTTTGGCTATCTACCTTGGAGTCTCGTGAGTGAAAACATCCGAAGTTCATCAAAGGTAAATGATTTCATTTGATTGCTTTTCTGATTTCCGTGACAAGGTTGCTTGCTGCTAGCAAGGCATAATGCTATGCTAGGCTATTATAAACTTACACAAATGCTTATCTAGCATTGGCTGTAAATCATATTTTGAAAATCTGAGATGACAGGGTGATTAACAAAAGGCTAAGCTGTGTTCCAATGTATTTCACTTGTGATTTTCATGAATAGGAAGATTTTCTAGGAAGATTTATGTCCGTTGCGTTATGCTAATTAGTGTAAAATGATGAAAACTGTTCCGTTCAAGGGATGGGGTGTCACTAGAGGTTAAGGTATTGACAACAGACTGCATAATTAGCTAAATGAGTCCAGGCAACTGAGAACTTTGTTCAGCCAATGGGTTTTAGTGTTTTAGCAATTGAGAAAAACTGTAATAAGCCCTAAACTACCAGGTGTGGGGTGTTCCTTACTAATTAGTCACCTTAATTCATCAATCAAGTACAAGGGAGGAGGGGAAACTTTTAGGAATTTTATGAATAATGACTAAACAATATTTACATTTAAATAGAACTATAACTAATTAAACTCTACCCTTTTTTACAATATCTTAATAATGTTAGTTCCTAAGAAAGAGGTTATGTAGCATGGACAAGGGATAATTGGAAATGATAACCATTGTGTAGGAAGGAATGTGTGTGTGTCTTAAGTAAGCAAAGAGGTTCATTAACCTATGTTTGAACCTGCTCAACTATAACTCTGTGGCGATCAAATAAGACAGCGAGAGCCTCTCCGGGATTTCCGTATCTGGAACTGTCTGCTAAAGTGGTAATAAATGATGGTGAGACTTCAGGAGTTAATCCAGATATATTGTGTGTCATGTTTGTGCGCTAGTGAGTTGGAATGAACTTTTGAACCTGCTTTGTCCTGGTCGAGAGGAGGAAGGAGAGGAGGAAGGACATTTTAAACCTATGACATCATATATGGCTAATTTTGATAGACTGGTCTCTGTCTATTTCATGCAAATAAGGATCTTACAAATTCATAGAAACAGACAGAATTATTTTAATTGAATTGGTTAATGAACACATATAGGAATTGTTAAATTCCTTTGACAGAAACCCACAGACACTTGGCCTTCCGTGGAATGAGTTTGTTACCTATGTTCTAGGGCTTCCATTCAATAGTTTAATGTTCTAAGTTCTACATTCTATTACAGTAATTGAAAGTTACATGTTCATGTGGTTACAGCTGTTGCTTGGTTTATGGATAGTCTAATACAATTGGTATTCTAGTCGTAGAGTGCTGAATAAGGCCTCTGACCCCTGTCAATAAACCCATGGTATGGTCACATGTTACAAGAGATAATGAGAACAACTTTGTAAAAAGAAATGATTCACACATGACCAAAAAGTCTTATGCATTGTCATTTATTTTTAAGGACATTTAAAATATATATATATTTGGCAGACATACTGTATATTCCACTGAATCTCATGAAAATGTATATTTTGTATACCCTGATAACTGATATTTCAGCGTTCCAATTGCAGGAGTACATGCAGACCGATATATTTATTGAACACTAAGTTGATTTTGATATTGATACTGAACAAAAACTAGGATTGGGGGAAACATTTTGCATTGCTATGTCAAAGGCAGAGGAATACATGCTTTATTAAATTTCCCCTAAAATGTCATGTTAATTTCCTCCTTTTCATTATGAATTAAAGTTTAGGAGTTTTAGGATTGGTTAATGAGCGCATTGAAAACCCTTAGCAAGGACATAATCATCTAGAGCTCTTCCTCTCTCCCGTAGAACTATCCTGTGGTTAATGGGGTCACCCGTAATTATCATGCCATTAATGTAACGTCATGCCCCTTCCTGGGACTCCAGATAAAGAGAGAAGATGGAAGCAAGCAGCAATCCAACAAAATGATTTGAAAGGTTCTTAACAGAGGACAAAGTTGTTGCCTCTCTCTTTCTCTTTTTCTTTCTCACTCTAACTTCACCTGAGGCCCCTGTTCTCTATTCTAAGTGGACAACATTATCATGCAAGCGAGCATTGCCCTTAGGATGCCAAGGGATCTAATCAGGGCCAGGTAAAGACCTGTCAAAGTGGGAGGAAGACAGGGAGATAGTGACAGCCGGAGGAGATTGTATTGATTTTCAGTTCACCACATCCCTCTACGTGTTTAATGTACACAAAGCTCCTGTATTATGCAGTAGGAAACAAATGGCAACGAAGAGACGCACAGAGGCAATAAACAACACCGTCTCACAGGTATACCCTAGCTGCTGTCTGTCCCTAGCTGCTGGCTAGCTGTCTGAATTGCCGTGACCCCAACCAACCTCACTACTCACTGGACCCTTATGATCACTCGACTAAGCATGCCTCTCCTTAATGTCAATAAGCATTGTCCATTGCTGTTCTGGTTAGTGTTTATTGGCTCATTTCACTGTATTGCCTCTAGCCCTGCTCATTATACCTTATCCAACCTTTCAGTTCCACCACCCACACATGCGATGATGACATCACCTGGTTTCAATTATGTTTCTAGAGACAATATCTCTCTCATCATCACTCAATACCTAGGTTTACCGCCACTGTATTCACATCCTAGCATACCTTTGTCTGTACATTATACCTTGTACCTATTTTATTGCCCGCAGAAAACTCCTTTTTCTCTCTGTTCTGGATGTTCTAAATGACCAATTCTCATAGCTTTTAGCTGTACCCGTATCCTACTCCTCCTCTGTTCCTCTGGTGATGTAGAGGTGAATCCAGGCCCTGCAGTTCCTAGCTCCACTCCTATTTGCCAGGCGCTCTCTTTTGATGACGTCTGTAACCGTAATCCCTAAGTTTGTTTTATTCACTGCTTTAGCACACTCTGCCAATCCGGATGTTCTAGCCGTGTCTGAATCCTGGCTTAGGAAGACCACCAAAAATTCTGAAATCTTCATCCCTAACTACAACATTTTCAGACAAGATAGAACGGACAAAGGGGGCGGTGTTGCAATCTACTGCAAAGATAGCCTGCAGAGTTCTGTCCTACTATCCAGGTCTGTACCCAAACAATTTGATCTTCCTACTTTTAAAAATCCACCTCTCTAAAAACAAGTCTCTCACCGTTTCCGCCTGCTATAGACCACCCTCTGCCCCCAGCTGTGCTCTGGACACTAGATGTGAACTGATTGCCCCCAATCTATCTTCAGAGCTCGTGCTGCTAGGCGACCTAAACTGGAACATGCTTAAAACTCCAGCCATCCTACAATCTAAGCTTGATGCCCTCAATCTCACACAAATTATCAATGAAAACTACCAGGTACCACACCAAAGCCGTAAACACGGGCACCCTCATAGATATCATCCTAACCAACTTGCCCTCTAAATACACATCTGCTGTTTTCAACCATGATCTCAGCGATAACTGCCTGCATCTGTAATGGGTCAGCGGTCAAACGACCTCCACTCATTACTGTCAAACGCTTCCTGAAACACTTCTGCGAGCAGGCCTTTCTAATCGACCTGGCCGGGGTATCCTGGAAGGATATTGATCTCATCCCGTCAGTAGAGGATTCCTGGTTATTTAAAAAAAATGCCTTCCTCACCATCTTAAATAAGCATGCCCCATTCAAGAAATTTAGAACCAGGAACAAATATAGCCTTTGGTTCTCCCCAGACCTGACAACCCTTAACCAACAAAAAAACATCCTATAGAGTTCTGCATTAGCATCGCACAGCCCCCATGATATGCAACTTTTCAGGGAAGGTAGAAACCAATATACACAGGCAGTTAGAAAAGCCAAGGCTAGCTTCTTCATGCAGAAATTTGCTTCCTGCAACACAAACTCAAAAAGGTTCTGGGACACTGTAAAGTCCATAGAGTATAAGAACACCTCCTCCCAGCTGCCCACTGCACTGAGGATAGGAAACATTGTCACCACCGATAAATCCACTATAATTGAGAATTTCAATAAGCATTTTTCTATGACTGGCCATGCTTTCCAACTGGCTACTCCTACCCCGGTCAACAGCACTGCACCCCCCACAGCAACTCGCCCAAGCATTCCCCATGTATCCTCCCAAATCCAGTCAGCTGATGTTCTGAAAGAGCTGCAAAATCTGGACCCCTACAAATCAGCCGGGCTAGACAATCTGGACCCTTTCTTTCTAAAATTATCTGCCGAAATTGTTGCAACCCATAGCCTGTACAACCTCTCTTTCGTGTCGTCTGAGATTCCCAAAGATTGGAAAGCAGCTGCGGTCATCTCCCTCTTCAAAGGGGGGAACACTCTTGACCCAAACTGCTACAGACCTAAATCTATCCTACCCTGCCTTTCAAAGGTCTTTGAAAGCCAAGTCAACAAACAGATTACCGACCATTTCGAATCCCACCATACCTTCTCCGCTATGCAATCTGCTTTCAGAGCTGGTCATGGGTGCACCTCAGCCACTCTGAAGGTCCTAAACGATATCTTAACCGCCATCGATAAGAAACAATACTGTGCAGCCGTATTCATTGACCTGGCCAAGGCTTTCGACTGTCAATCACCACATCCTCATCGGCAGGCTCGATAGCATTGGTTTCTCAAATGATTGCCCCGCCTGGTTCACCAACTACTTCTCTGATAGAGTTCAGTGTGTCAAATTGGAGGGCCTGTTGTCCGGTCCTCCGGCAGTTTCTATGGGGGTGCCACAGGGTTCAATTCATGGACCGACTCTCTTCTCTGTATACATCAATGATGTCGCTCTTGCTGCTGGTGAGTCTCTGATCCACCTCTACGCAGATGACACCATTCTGTATACTTCTGGCCCTTCTTTGGACTCTGTGTTAATTAACAACCCGCCAGAAGAGCTTCTATGCCATACAACTCTCCTTCCGTGGACTCCAATTGCTCTTAAATACAAGTGAAACTAAATGCATGCTCTTCAACCGATCGCTGCCTGTACCTGGGACACTGCCTGCCCATCCAACATCACTCCTCTGGACGGTTCTGACTTAGAATATGTGGACAACTACAAATACCTAGGTGTCTGGTTAGACTGTAAACTCTCCTTCCAGACTCACATCAAACATCTCCAATCCAAAGTTAAATCTAGAATTGGCTTCCTATTTCGCTGCAAAGCATCCTTCAGTCATGCTACCAAACATACCCTTGTAAAGTTAACCATTCTACCGATCCTCGACCTCGGCGATGTCATTTACAAAATATTCTCCAATACCATACTCAATAAATTGGATGCAGTCTATCACAATGCCATCTGTTTTGTCACCAAAGCCCCATATACTACCCACCACTGCGACCTGTACGCTCTTGTTGGCTGGCCCTCGCTTCATACTCATCGCCAAACCCACTGGTACCAGGTCATCTACAAGACCCTGCTAGGTAAAGTCCCCCCTTATCTCAGCTCGCTGCTCACCATAGCAGCACCCACCTGTAGCACGCGCTCCAGCAGGTATATCTCTCTGGTCACCCCCAAAACCAATTCTCCCTTTGGCCGCCTCTCCTTCCAGTTCTCTGCTGCCAATGACTGGAACGAACTACAAAAATCTCTGAAACTGGAAACACTTATCTCCCTCACTAGCTTTAAGCACCAGCTGTCAGAGCAGCTCACAGACTACTGCACCTTTACATAGCCCCTCTATAATTTAGATCAAACAACTACCTCTCCCCCCTACTGTATTTATTTATTTTGCTCCTTTGCACTCCATTATTTCTATCTCTACCTTGCACATTCTTCCACTGCAAATCTACCATTCCAGTGTTTTACTTGCTATATTGTATTTACTTCGCCACAATGGCCTTTATTAAAAAAATGTTTTTGCCTTTACCTCCCTTATCTCACCTCATTTGTTCACAATGTATATAGAGTTATTTTTCTACTGTATTATTGACTTTATGTTTTTTTTTACTCCATGTGTAACTTTGTGTTGTTGTATCTGTCGAACTGCTTTGCTTTATCTTGGCCAGGTCGCAATTGTAAATGAGAACTTGTTCTCAACTTGCCTACCTGGTTAAATAAAGGTGAAATAATAAAAAATAAAATAAATAAATAAATGCCCAATAAATGTAATTAAAAGTGCTAACAAAACATGAAATTGAAAGTGGTAGATGTATGAATGTATGTCATGAATCAACCCCCAGCACCATCTTCACCATACCCATCAAATGTAACTACGTTTAATTTTTCACAACCCGTGCGGAGATACACCTCCTGTGTATCTGCTGAAAGAAAATGATAACTCCAGGACGTTTACAATCATGTGGTTTCCCTCCCCGGGTAACATGTAAATATGAACGACCTGGTTTGGATGTAGCCAACCTAGTTGATGAAACAAATAGGAGGGCTACATTGATATGATCACTTTTATCTCACTATCTATTTTTTAGGGGATCTATTATCTCCATTATTTCTAAATGTATTTGTCAAATGCTCTATTTATGTCACAGGGAAGGATAATTATGGGTTGTATATGCTATGTACTGTATAATTACACAATATTTGACTGTACTATATTAACATATATGATTTACAACTCTCCTGATTTGGTTGACAAACTTTAGTGTCTCTGACACCGTAGTGGTATAACACACAATTCCCAGAAAGGATTTCTAGCACAGCGTCTGCTTTTCTGTCCAGCGAACCCATCGAGGAGCAGTGTAGCAGAAATAAACGGCTGTAACTCCATCTATTGTCCTTGAGCTGCTCGGAGAGAGACCTCTGGTCTATAAACATGGGATCCACTGCAGCTCACAAGGAACGCAAGCCGCAGTGCGAAGGAAACCTGTCAACTAAAATCAAGACGTTGCATTCCCAGCTCCTGTTCCAGCTGCATAGCACCACAGAATGGAATGCCCTTTAAAGTTCCACTGGGAGTCTGTTGATTAGGAAAGTAAGAAGGGAAAATGACATGCGATGATGTCAGGCCATATCGGTGAATATGATTTGCTGTTAAATTTCAGATATTTTGTTTAGACAATTTTAAGCTAGTAGTCTTGGTAGAGCATGGCACTTGCAATGCCAGGGTTGTGGGTTCCATTCCCACGGGGAACCATTATGAAAATGTATGCGCTCTGGAGCATCTGCTAAATGACACTCCAGATGTAAAATGTAGATGTAAAATGTAAAATGTAGTTCATTAATGAATATTACTCTTAGACCTACGATTGATTGAGAGATAGGTGTGTGAGTACCCTCACCAAGGCTTACATGTACCCACTGAAAATGTCTGGGAGTTCAACACACAAGGTAAGAATATGCAGCTTGGAAGCTTTGTTGACTTTGTCACACTGCAGTATGACAGAAATGGCCTACAATTCACTTAGAGTAGGCTGGTGGGACTAGCTATAGGCGGACAGGCTCATTGTAATGGCTGGAATGGAATCACTAGCTTCCTCTGAATCACAAGCTTCCTCTGAATTCACAGTATTTGTTAAAAAATCTTTGACCATATTTCCCCCAGCAATTAAAAAAAAAAATCTTCAATGTTCTTCAGCCATCACCATACAAAGCCTACATGCCTGTATGTAATAACTATAATCACTAATATCCTTTCCCACAATATTTTCAGGGCCTTTTACAGTTCAGCATAAATACCACTCACTGATAAAGAGGCATTAACCCTCTCTGAGGGTGTCTCAGGGGGAATTTGGATATGCTAGACACATATTTCCATTTCACACCACGCACTTGTACAGGCTACATACTTGTACATGTTGTCACACCCTAATCTGTTTCACCTGTCTTGTGCTTGTCTCCACCCCCCCCCCCCACCAGGTGTCTCCGTTTTTTCCCCCATTATCCCCTGTGTACTTGTCTTTTCAAGTCTTACCAGCTTGTTTTCACATTTTCCAGTATCTCTAGTTTCTGTTTTCTAGTCTTCCCGGTTCTGATCATTCTGCCTGCCCTGAGCCTTCCTGCCCTTGATTAACTCTGCCTTGGATTACTGACCACTGCCTGCCCTTGACCTGACATTTGCCTGCCCCCTGTTTTTTAATAAACATCTGAGAATCTAAATGTCTGCCACCTGTGTTTGCATCTTGGTCTTACCATGAGTCATGTTACATGTGTGGAACAGCACAAATATAAGCACCCCCTATTTGACCTTTGATTGAAAGAGAACTGTATGTCATGTAATGCCAAAGAAGTTCATTATATTTCCTTGGATTGTAGGTAAATGCTCTGTGCTTTCTCGATAATTCAATGCAGAGGAGAATGTTTCATTTTCTGACTTAGGTGACCGCCATATCGTTGTCATTAGGGATATTCATCAAAAACCATAGCAACAGTGGCAGAAAACATACAGGGTAGAGAGGTAACTCACAGTATGGGATTCCTGAAACAGTTTTCAGTACCCAAGAATTCAGTAATGTTCCTTTCTTAAAAAATATACTTCCTTTGAGTCATGACATAACAAATAAAATTCAACCAAAGATTTCAGGAACTGTATCTGGGGGTTTTTGTGGCCAATTTCTTTTGCCTTGAGCTCTTGGATGTCCTTGCCAGTCTGAATGAGAGCAAGAGCGAGTGAGTGAGTGAGCGAGCGAGCGAGCGAGCGTGCGTGCGTGTGTGTGTGTGTGCGTGTGTGTGTGTGTGTGTGTGTGTGTGTGTGTGTGTGTGTGTGTGTGTGTGTGTGTGTGTGTGTGTGTGTGTGTGTGTGTGTGTGTGTGTGTGTGTGTGTGTGTGTGTGTGTGTGTGTGTGTGTGTGTGTGTGTGTGTCTGTGAGTGTGAGAGAGGAGAGAGAGTGTGTGAGTGTGATAGAGAGAGGAGAGAGAGTGTGAGTGTGAGAGAGAGAGGAGAGAGAGAGTAAAACAGACTAATTAGCCATTTTGAGTATAGGTTAATTGCTACAGAGACACACAGTGTGAGTCCTAATCAACACTTTACTTGGCTGAGATACTCAAGCGAAAACACGTACAGGCAAATACACACACTAACTTGCATGCAAACAATCATGCATGTACACGCACACACTCACACACACAACACACACACACACACACACACACACACACACACACACACACACACACACACACACACACACACACACACACACACACACACACACACACACACACACACACACACACACACACACACACACACACACACACACAGGCAGGCAGGCACAAATACACACATGTACACAAAAAACACAAACAAAGTAGGACAGAGCATCTTTCATCTGTGTCTACACTGTACCCCACCCTCACCACAGGGGGTAGCTTTTGTTAAATTAAGGCTTAGTACTGAGGCTGGGTTCTAAATACACACACGCACACGCACACGCACACGCACACGCACACGCACACACACACACACACACACACACACACACACACACACACACACACACACACACACACACACACACACACACACACACACACACACACACACACACACACACACACACACACACACACACACACACACACACACACACACCAAATCAATGACAACAACACTGTGTGTGAGAGTTTGTTGACAATCCGCCAATATTATCACAGATGTGGATGTTGAGGGGGACAATAATACGTGACACTAGGCTGCTAGAAAGATTTTACTCTGTTGTTGTAACATTTTTCATATATTTTTGTTGCTTGCACCTACTATGCATAAAGACCAGAAATATGTGCTTTTACTGCCTGGCAATCATCCAGCCAGCTCCAGAATGAGGATAATTGGGTGAGCGTCAGACCCTGGTGTCCACTGGCTGAGGGGAGGCTAGCAGGGGCACACATAATCTTTGATAGGTTGAATTGAGGTCACCCAGACGGTCAACTCTAGCTTGACAGCTGAGTTATTAGTCTGGGAATGAGAAGGTAGGCCTACTGTATGTAATAATAATAATAATATATGCCATTTAGCAGACGCTTTTATCCAAAGTGACTTACAGTCATGTGTGCATACATTCTACGTATGGGTGGTCCCGGGGATCGAACCCACTACCCTGGCGTTACAAGCGCCATGCTCTACCAACTGAAATCCTGGTTCTCATGGTCTGAGAGTCCTTTAGGTGCCTTTTGGCAAACTCCAAGCGTGCTGTCATGTGCCTTTAACTGAGGAATGGCTTCCGTCTGGGCTCTCTATCATAAAGGCCTGATTGGTGGAGCCCTGCAGAGATGGATGTCCTTCTGGAAGGTTCTCCCTTCTCAACAGACAAACTCTGGAGCTCAGTCAAAGTGACTATCGGGATCTTGATCACCTCCCTGGCCAAGGCACTTCTCCCCTGATTGCTCAGTTTGGCCGGGTGGCCAGCTCTAGGAAGAATCCTGGTGGTTCCAAACTTCTTCCATTTAAGAATGATGGAGGCCACTGTGTTCTTGGGGACCCTCAATACTGCAGACATTATTTGGTACCCTTCCCCAGATCTGTGCTTTGACACAATCCTGTCTCAGAGCTCTATGGACAATTCCTTCGAACTCATGGCTTGGTTTTTGCTGCTCTCACATGCACTGTCAAATGTGGGACCTTATATAGACAGGTGTGTGCCTTTCCAAATTACGTCCAATCAATTGAATTTGCCACAGGTGGACTCCAATGAAGTTGTAGAAACATCTCAAGGATGATCAATGGAAACAGGATGCATCTGAGCTCAATTTTGAGTCTCATAGGAAATGGTCTGAATACTTATTTAAATAAGGTATTTTTATTTTTATTTTTTATACATTTGATAAATAAATAAATAAATCTGTTTTGCTTCGTCATTATGGGCTATGCGTGTTGATGGATGAAGATTATTACTATTTTTTAAATCCATTTTAGAATAATTTTGTAAAGTTTTAAAAAATGCAAAAAGCAAAGGTGTCTGAATACTTTCAGAATGCACTGTATGTATGGTTTGGTAGGCAGCCTTAGAGGTGACCAAACTGAAACTGTACTCAATTCCTCTGGAATCTGGTCCAGTTTGTCCACTGGTGCTTTGTGTTACTTGTTTCAGACGGTTGAGAACAACAGAACAAACTGAAGGGTGACCCAAGCGTATTGGTTACTCTTCTCTGAAGGAGAGAATGATATGTCTGCACTGACGTCCCTACATCCAATTCAATTAAAAACATCTCAGGTAGCATATTCACCATCCTCAGCAGGTCGGCAGAGACCGGATGCATCCGGTTTTCAGAGGAAATGTAAAGAGAGCCTGTGACATGACATCCACTATTGGACAGTAACAAGGCAACACTCCATCTTAACTCTTCATCGATATTTACTGAATTGGTTGAACAGTGCTGAAGAGAACCTCCCTGGACAGATTTGTTTTTATCATCAGGAAAAGAAGAAAGAAAAGCCATTACATTAGGTTGAATACACACTTTAAACAAGCCTTCATCACAAGGTCCACGATTTCTTGAATGTATAATGCTGAATGGTAAAAGTCTAGGGGTTTTTCTTCAATCAAGAACCTGTGACTAATGATCGTCCACTTGTGATTTAGCAATACAACATGGCTTTAGCATGCAGACAGAGGAAAGGTCATTGTCTTACATCTCCTTTTGAATGATAATGAGCAGCTTCGTTGCTCTCATGTTCTTAAATCATGTGATTCTTCTGTCTGTCTGTATGTGCATCCCAAAAGGCACCCTATTCCCTTGATAGTGCACTACTTTTAACCAGGGCCAATAGGGCCATATCTCATTAATAATCTGTCACACAGGATTGCCTTCTATGTTAGAGATCTAGAGGTTATTTGATTCAATCTTTCATGTCACTATGTCAAATACCTGTGAGTAGTGTGATGCAAAATATATATACAAAATTTTAAAAAACACTAAAATCATGTAGTGGCATGGATATGCATGATGTTATGAGAATTGATATGTTAATGTTATGTTATTTTCCCAAGAAAGCTTAGGTAACTGAGATAAACGGCTATCGCCCCATAGCACTCAATTTCGTCATCATGAAGTGCTTTGAGAGACTAGTCAAGAATCATATCACCTCCACCTTACGTGACACCCTAGACCCACTCCAATTGGCTTACCACCCCAATAGGTCCAAAGACGACGCAATCGCAACAACACTGAACACAGCCAAAACCCTTCTGGACAAGAGGAATACCTATGTAAGAATGCTGTTCATCGATTACAGCTCAACATTTAACACCATAGTACCCTCGAAATTCGTCATTAAGCTTGAGTTCCTGACGGGCCACCCCCAGGTGGTGAGGGTAGGAAACAACATCTCCACCCCGCTGATCCTCAACACTGGGGCCCCACAAAGGTGCAGCCCTCCCCCTCAGCCCTCAACCTATACTACCTGTTCACCCAAGATTGCGTGGCCTTGCACACCTCCAACTCAATCATGAAGTTTGCAGATGATACTACAGTGGTACGCTTGATTACCAACAACGACGAGACGGCCTACAGGGAGGAGGTGATGGCCCTTGGAGTGGGGTGTCAGGAAAATAACCTCACACTCAATGTCAACAAAGCAAAGGAGATGATCATGGACTTCAGGAAACAGCAGAGGGAGTGTAACAGTATCATTTTAAACCGTCCCCTCGCCCATACCCGGGCGCGAACCAGGGACCTTCTGCACACAACGACAACAGTCACCCACGAAGCGTCGTTACCCATCGCTCCACAAAAGCCACGGCCCTTGCAGAGCAAGGGGAAACACTACTTCAAGGTCTCAGAGCAAGTGATGTAACCGATTGAAACGCTATTTAGCGCACACCGCTAACTAAGCTAGCCGTTTCACATCCGTTACAGGAGCACCCCACCTATCCACATCGACGGGACAGTAGTGGAGAATGTGGAAAGTTTTAAGTTCCTCGTCGTACACATCACGGACAAACTGAATTGGTCCACCCACACAGACAGCGTGGTGAAGAATGTGCAACAGCGCCTCTTCAACCTCAGGAGGCTGAAGAAATTTGGTTTGTCACCAAAAACACTCACAAACTTTTACAGATCCACAATCAAGAGCATCCTGTCGGGCTGTATCACCGCCTGGTACGGCAACTGCTCTGCCCACAACCGCAAGGCTCTCCAGAGGGCAGTGAGGTCTACACAACATATCACCGGGGACAAACTACCTGCCATCCAGGACACCTGCAGCACCTGATATCAGAGGAAAGCCAAAAAGATCATCAAGGACAACCACCGGAGCCACTGCTTGTTCACCCCGCTATCATCCAGAAAGCGAGGTCAGTACGGGTGCATCCAAGCAGGGACCGAGAGACTGAAAAACAGCTTCTCAAGGCCATCAGACTGTTAAACAGCCATCTCTAACATCGAGTGGCTGCTGCCAACATACTGACTCAAATCTCTAGCCACTTTAATAATAAAAAATTGGATGTAATAAATGTATCACTAGTCACTTTAAACAATGCCACATAATATAATGTTTACATACCCTACATTACTCATCTCATATGTATATACTGTACTGTATGTACTCTATATCATCTACTGCATCTTGACTATGCCGTTCGGCCATCATTCATCCATATATTTATATGTACATATTCTTATTCCTTCCTTTACACTTGTGTGTATGAGGTAGTTGTTGTGAAATTGTTAGATTAATTGTTAGAATTAGTGCACGGTCGGGACTAAAGCACAAGCATTTCGCTACACTCGCATTAACATCTGCTAACCATGTTTATGTGACTAATAAAATTAGATTTGATTTATGTTTGTCATTTGGTTTACAAAGCAGCTGCAATATGTCTAGTCCTAGGGCAGGTTATCATACTATGTGATTTGAATCTGGACATGGATGATTGATCTCTCAAGATCTCTCAACACAATCCTTCTCACATCTATGACATGGTACTTCTTTCAGTCAGTGGCAGTGCTGCTGGTGATATCTCACCATGGTCACAGTATCACACATGCCAGGGAGACTTAAAGTGAGTTAAATGGCCCCTGGGAGCAGCATTGCTCTCTAATGGTGCAGAAGGAACAGACAGACAGGCAACCTGTCGCTGCCCTCTGGCATGTTCTGACACTTCCTGTTTGGAAACTGATGGCCATATTGGCTTTGCCTGGGGAGCTGCGGAGCCAGAATGGCTGGTCATGGAGTCAATCTTGACTGGGATCTTCCCGTGAAATGTAAATGCTCCCTGACTGATCCGTAGGTGCGGCAACACAACTCAACAACAAAGTAAATCTGCTCAAGGCTCAGTGGTAGTTGTAGTGGCACACTTGAAAGAAATCAGATCAGAAGAGGCATTTGGGAATACTGTATTTCCAGCATACTGTGTATTAAGTTCCCATTAAGTTCCCATTAAGTTCAAGTTAGGGTTTTATCTAACATTAGGATGATAACACCCTAATATACAAATAACGTTTTTGATTTAAAAAAAAAATACATCTGGAAATGTTTTCAATGAAATATCCTTGGAACATTCTCCTAACATTCACTGAAATGTTGTGCACAACATCTGCAACAACCACCACAGAATAACCACCATTCTCCAAAAGTGTCAGGATTTGGCCAGGGTTGTTCCGGTTTTTGGTCACTAGATGCCCCCATTGTGCCTTTTGACCTTTTGTTTTCCCTTGATCCCCATTATTATTTGCACCTGTGCCTCGTTTCCCCTGATTGTATTTAAACCCTTTGTTTCCCTCTGTTCTTTGCTCTGTGTTTGTATGTTAGCACCCAGCCCTAGTACTCTGTGAACTCTTGTTGATCCTGGTGGACTCTCTTGTGGAATTCTGTTTTTTTGTTCTTGTTTGTTTGTTTTTGAGTATCTTTTGAGGCTTTTTGTGCTTTACCTTCCACCTTGTGGATTTACCTTTTTTGTCTTGGAGGATTACCTTTGTTCTTGTGGAATTCCTTTTGAGGTTGTGGAGTTACATGTTTTCCTGAAGAACTTCACTTTTTTACTTCATTTAATACACCGTCTCAAGTACTGCTGTGTCTGCCTCATCTTCTGGGTTCTGCCGACTATTTGTGGCTCAGTTGGTTAAGTGACTGTTTCTCACTCTGGAGACCTGGGTTCGTAACCGGGTCCTGACAAAACGTTCTCATTTAGGTAACCTGGTAATGTTCTTGCAACATCAGGCAAATGTTTTATACAAACATAATAATATATGCCATTTAGCAGACGCTTTTATCCAAAGTGACTTACAGTCATGTGTGCATACATTCTACGTATGGGTGGTCCTGGGGATCGAACCCACTACCCTGGCGTTACAAGCGCCATGCTCTACCAACTGAGCTACAGTTGGTAGACATTGTAGAATTATCAGCACAACTGGATAGGTTTGTTTTTTGTGAGAATATTTTCCGCAACCTAATGAATGTTCTGGGAACTTTCACAGAACCAATTTTGGTTTGCTGGGTTACCAAAATAAGTGAAACACCAACATAAAGTGTCTTACAGTTTTTTTTTACAATCGCTAACATCCTTTTGTCCAATCTGTAGTCACATTTTCAAAACTCTAAACACAATTAGCACAACATTCCGTCTGTTGAGGACCATACCATTAACACAATTCATGCTGTTTTCACAGAATATGCAGTTAATTAACACGTTTCTAAAAATGCTTACATTTTATTTACATACAAGCTTACCCAATACCAACATTATGGAAATGTATTGTCTTATTTACAAATGTTTGCACACAACATTCCAGAAATGAAGACGTAATGTTCAAAACCTTGAATATAGTATATAATATAGCCTCTACTTCTGCAACAACAGCAGCTCAAAAGCTATATTGAAACAGCTGATAAGCATTTTTGAATTAACAGATCATTGAAACATTGAGAAATAGCTGATTTACTGTACATTGTGTAAAGTTGGCTAACCACAGCGGATTTCAATCTCAATCAGAGACATAGCCAGGTGTTGAAGTTCTTTCAATTACATGGACATACACAGTAAAAAGGGGGACTCTTTGGATTGATTTTGTTCAATGTGGATACAGAACAAGATAGAGGAGGAAAGAGAGACAAAATAATGTCTGGATAATGTCTGGATAAGGGAGAGGAATAGTTGAACCAGGGAGAGGAGTAGCTGGACCAGGGAGAGGAGTAGTTGGACCAGGCAGAGGATTAGAGTAGTTGGACCAGGCAGAGGAGTAGCTGGACAAAAGGGGGAGGAGTAGTTGGACCAGGAGAAGAGTAGCTGGACCAGGCTGAGGAGTAGAGTAGTTGGACCAGGCAGAGAAGTAGCTGGACAAAGGGGGAGGAGTAGTTGGACCAAGCAGAGGAGTAGCTGAACCAGGCTGAGGAGTAGAGTAGTTGGACCAGGCAGATGCCATGTGTGTTGGATGTGTTGTTGAACCAAAGGCCATGTATGTTGGATGTGTTGTTGAACCAAAGGCCATGTATGTTGGATGTGTTGTTGAACCAAAGGCCATGTGTGTTGGATGTGTTGTTGAACCAAAGGCCATGTATATTAGATGTGTTGTTGAACCAAAGGCCATGTGTGTTGGATGTGTTGTTGAACCAAAGGCCATGTATGTTGGATGTGTTGTTGAACCAAAGGCCATGTATGTTGGATGTGTTGTTGAACCAAAGGCCATGTATGTTGGATGTGTTGTTGAACCAAAGGTCATGTATGTTGGATGTGTTGTTGAACCAAAGGCCATGTATGTTGGATGTGTTGTTGAACCAAAGGTCATGTATGTTGGATGTGTTGTTGAACCAAAGGTCATGTATGTTGGATGTGTTGTTGAACCAAAGGCCATGTATGTTGGATGTGTTGTTGAACCAAAGGTCATGTATGTTGGATGTGTTGTTGAACCAAAGGCCATGTATGTTGGATGTGTTGTTGAACCAAAGGCCATGTGTGTTGGATGTGTTGTTGAACCAAAGGCCATGTATATTAGATGTGTTGTTGAACCAAAGGCCATGTGTGTTGGATGTGTTGTTGAACCAAAGGCCATGTATGTTGGATGTGTTGTTGAACCAAAGGTCATGTATGTTAGATGTGTTGTTGAACCAAAGGCCATGTGTGTTGGATGTGTTGTTGAACCAAAGGCCATGTATGTTGGATGTGTTGTTGAACCAAAGGCCATGTATGTTGGATGTGTTGTTAAACCAAAGGTCATGTATGTTAGATGTGTTGTTGAACCAAAGGCCATGTGTGTTGGATGTGTTGTTGAACCAAAGGCCATGTGTGTTGGATGTGTTGTTGAACCAAAGGCCATGTGTGTTGGATGTGTTGTTGAACCAAAGGCCATGTATGTTGGATGTGTTGTTGAACCAAAGGTCATGTATGTTAGATGTGTTGTTGAACCAAAGGCCATGTGTGTTGGATGTGTTGTTGAACCAAAGGCCATGTATGTTGGATGTGTTGTTGAACCAAAGGCCATGTATGTTGGATGTGTTGTTAAACCAAAGGTCATGTATGTTAGATGTGTTGTTGAACCAAAGGCCATGTGTGTTGGATGTGTTGTTGAACCAAAGGCCATGTGTGTTGGATGTGTTGTTGAACCAAAGGCCATGTGTGTTGGATGTGTTGTTGAACCAAAGGCCATGTATGTTGGATGTGTTGTTGAACCAAAGGCCATGTGTGTTGGATGTGTTGTTGAACCAAAGGCCATGTATGTTGGATGTGTTGTTGAACCAAAGGCCATGTATGTTGGATGTGTTGTTGAACCAAAGGCCATGTGTGTTGGATGTGTTGTTGAACCAAAGGCCATGTATGTTGGATGTGTTGTTGAACCAAAGGCCATGTATGTTGGATGTGTTGTTGAACCAAAGGCCATGTATGTTGGATGTGTTGTTGAACCAAAGGTCATGTATGTTGGATGTGTTGTTGAACCAAAGGCCATGTATGTTGGATGTGTTGTTGAACCAAAGGTCATGTATGTTGGATGTGTTGTTGAACCAAAGGTCATGTATGTTGGATGTGTTGTTGAACCAAAGGCCATGTATGTTGGATGTGTTGTTGAACCAAAGGTCATGTATGTTGGATGTGTTGTTGAACCAAAGGCCATGTATGTTGGATGTGTTGTTGAACCAAAGGCCATGTGTGTTGGATGTGTTGTTGAACCAAAGGCCATGTATATTAGATGTGTTGTTGAACCAAAGGCCATGTGTGTTGGATGTGTTGTTGAACCAAAGGCCATGTATGTTGGATGTGTTGTTGAACCAAAGGTCATGTATGTTAGATGTGTTGTTGAACCAAAGGCCATGTGTGTTGGATGTGTTGTTGAACCAAAGGCCATGTATGTTGGATGTGTTGTTGAACCAAAGGCCATGTATGTTGGATGTGTTGTTAAACCAAAGGTCATGTATGTTAGATGTGTTGTTGAACCAAAGGCCATGTGTGTTGGATGTGTTGTTGAACCAAAGGCCATGTGTGTTGGATGTGTTGTTGAACCAAAGGCCATGTGTGTTGGATGTGTTGTTGAACCAAAGGCCATGTATGTTGGATGTGTTGTTGAACCAAAGGCCATGTGTGTTGGATGTGTTGTTGAACCAAAGGCCATGTATGTTGGATGTGTTGTTGAACCAAAGGCCATGTATGTTGGATGTGTTGTTGAACCAAAGGCCATGTGTGTTGGATGTGTTGTTGAACCAAAGGCCATGTATGTTGGATGTGTTGTTGAACCAAAGGTCATGTATGTTGGATGTGTTGTTGAACCAAAGGCCATGTATGTTGGATGTGTTGTTGAACCAAAGGCCATGTATGTTGGATGTGTTGTTGAACCAAAGGCCATGTATGTTGGATGTGTTGTTGAACCAAAGGCCATGTATGTTGGATGTGTTGTTGAACCAAAGGCCATGTGTGTTGGATGTGTTGTTGAACCAAAGGCCATGTGTGTTGGATGTGTTGTTGAACCAAAGGCCATGTGTGTTGGATGTGTTGTTGAACCAAAGGCCATGTATGTTGGATGTGTTGTTGAACCAAAGGCCATGTGTGTTGGATGTGTTGTTGAACCAAAGGCCATGTATGTTGGATGTGTTGTTGAACCAAAGGCCATGTGTGTTGGATGTCTTGATCACTGGCAGCAATTTCATGTTGCTAATAAAGATTTTACTGCAGCAATTCTGTCACTTACTATTTTTTTCTACTGTACATTCTCTAAAGTTAAGATGACTCATTCACTTGTAGATAGTATGTTACCAAAAATGCACACATTCGACACTCAACTGTAACGTGTGCACTAAGAGTGGGGAAGCAAGTTCAGGGAGTGAGTGTGTCACGCCCTGACCTTAGAGATCCCTGTTAATTCTCTATATTTTGGTTAGGTCAGGGTGTGACTAGGGTGGGTACTCTAATTTTTGTATGTCTATGTTTTCTTTTTCTTTGTTGACCTAGTATGGTTCCTAATCAGAGGCAGCTGTCAATCGTTGTCTCTGATTGGGGATCATACTTAGGCAGCCCTTTTTCCCACCTTCAGTTGTGGGATCTTGTATTTGTTTGGTTGCATGTATTTTTGCACGACGAAGCTTTTAATTTGTTATATTTTTAAAAAAATAATGTTTTTGCTGGTTCACATTTTAATCAAATATGATGAACACAAATCACGCTGCGCCTTGTTCTACCCTTAACGACAAACGTTACAGAGTGTTTTAATAAATAAACGTAACATAATCTAAAACACAAACAACGCACAGACAAGACACAGGAACAGAAAAAATGACACATGGGGAAGTATCCTAAGGGAGTGACATATATAGGACAGGTAATAAAGGAGGAGGAAACTGTATTATAAAAAACTATGTATTTCATATTGTCTATTGTATGCAGGTAGAACTGAAACATGAAAAGCAGTGCAGTTTTTGTAATACCATCAGTTAGTATTTTGAAAGTCGTTGTGCTGTGATTGATTGTATGTTCCTCTTGGATAGAAAACATGTGCTAGTGCTTAGACAGAACGATTAGAAATTGAGTCGGGTTTGCCGTGTTTTGATAGAGTTAGTGTGTGTAGAGAAAGTTTTTTTGCATTTTGAAATGTAGAGTTGGTATTTAATGAACAAAATGTGGTTTTGAGCAACAACTATTTGGCTAATTGTATGATGTAGGCGTGTTTTTGTGTTAAGAGTTTAGAAAAAGTATCTTAAGTATAGGTAAACGCTTGTTAGCAATTGTAAACAACTGTAATAGGGCATTGGGCCACCACGAACCAGAACAGTTACAATGCACCTTGGCATAGATTCTACCAATAGAATGCGATACTATTCTTACACAAGAAATTCCATAATTTGGTGTTTTGTTGATGGTGGTGGAAAATGATGTCTGAGGCGCCTCTCCAGAATCTCCCATAAGTGTTAAATTAGGTTGAGATCTGGTGACTGGGACAGCCATGGCATATGGTTTACATCGCTTTCATGCTCATCAAGACATTCAGTGACCACTTGTGCACTGTGGCTGAGGCTATTGTCATTCTACGGGGGCATAGCCATGGTAGCTAAGATAATGGTCTGCCCAGCCTTTTTTTACATAGTTGCTTAATTAACTCATGAACCACACCTGTGTGGAAGTACCTGCTTTCAATATACTTTGCATCCCTCATTTCCTCAAGTGTTTCCATTATTTCGGCAGTTACCTGTAAACCTCCAGTGATCGTTACACAACTACAGTGTTCTACAAGGGAGACGTGCCCAAAGATGACAACACAAATTACTATAGTCAGTGAGGTTTTAACAAACATCACAAATATTTCAGGTGTGAAGGCTGTATTTTTCCAAAATAGAAAGATCATTGTTGTCAAAAGTTGTACACTAGCTAATACAAATAATCCTATTCATTGTAAAATTGCTATTTGGTCACACTTTTCATTTGGAGAGTCCGGATTGTCCATCTGGAGATGCTCTACAGATGGTCATACTATCAACAAACTATCTTTTGATAAGCAACTGGTTGCTAAGGTTACAGTTAGGGTTAGGTAAAGAATAAGGGTTAGTAGATAGTTAGTTGAAATGTTACTGATAGTCTGTAGAGCATCTACAGAGGGACTATCCAAATGTGTTATTTTATTTATTTAACTAGGCAAGTCAGTTAAGAACAAATTCTTATTTTACAATGACGGCCTTCCCAGGCCAAACCCTCCCCTAACCCGGACGACTCTGTTCCAATTGCGCGCCGCCCTATGGGACTCCCGATCACGGCTGGTTGTGATACAGCCCGGGATCATACCAGGGTCTGTAATAATGCCTCTAGCACTGAGATGCAGTTCCTTAGACCGCTGTGCCACTCGGGAGCCCCAAATAAAGTCTTACCTTATTTTGTATTTTGACTGTTTATAAGGTTAACATGCTGTAATGAGAAGAATGCAGTGTTATCTTATGAGGCATTCTGGTTCCTAGATCGTAGATTGTAAGGTTCATTACTGTAGGCTTCCTGCATCTAACGATGACCTTGATGCTCCATTTACTGGCCGACATGCTTGGTGCAAACATAATGTCCAGAGGGGGTGGGAAAAAAACGTGAACAGGGGAATCAAGAGAGAGACCCGAGACAAGATGCGATAAAATAAATCAATGTTAACAAAACACATTTTATTTTTTATTTTATTTTTTTATTTCACCTTTATTTATTCAGGTATGCCAGTTGAGAACAAGTTCTCATTTCCAACTGCGATCTGGCCAAGATAAAGCAACGCAGTGTGACACAAACAACAACACAAGAGTTACACATGGAATAAACAAATGTACTGTACAGTCAATAACACAATAGAAGAAGAAAGAAATATGTATATATACAGTGTGTGCAAATGGCGTGAGGAGGTAAGGCAATAAATAGGCCATAGTAGCGAAGTAATTACAATTTAGCAAATTAACACTGGAGTGATAGATGTGCAAGTAGAAATACTGGTGTGCAAAAGAGCAAAAAAGTCAATAAAAACAATATGGGGATGAGGTAGGTAGATTGGATGGGCTATTTACAGATGGGCTGTGTACAGCTGCAGCGATCGGTTAGCTGCTCAGATTGCTGATGTTTAACGTTAGTGAGAGAGATACAAGTCTTCAACTTCAGCTATTTTTGCAATTAGTTCCAGTAATTGGCAGTAGAGAACTGAAAGGAACTGCGGCCAAAGGAGCTGTTAGCTTTGGGGATGACCAGTGAGATATATCTGCTGGAGCGCGTTGTTATCGTGACCAATAAGCTGACATAATCCAGGCACTTGTCATCTCCCGTCTGGATTACTGCAACTCGCTGTTGGCTGGGCTCCCTGCCTGTGCCATTAAACCCCTACAACTCATCCAGAACGCCGCAGCCCGTCTAGTGTTCAACCTTCCCAAGTTCTCTCACGTCACCCCGCTCCTCCGCTCTCTCCACTGGCTTCCAGTTGAAGCTCGCATCCGCTACAAGACCATGGTGCTTGCCTACGGAGCTGTGAGGGGAACGGCACCTCAGTACCTCCAGGCTCTGATCAGGCCCTACACCCAAATAAGGGCACTGCGTTCATCCACCTCTGGCCTGCTCGCCTCCCTACCACTGAGGAAGTACAGTTCCCGCTCAGCTCAGTCAAAACTGTTCGCTGCTCTGGCTCCCCAATGGTGGAACAAACTCCCTCACGACGCCAGGACAGCGGAGTCAATCACCACCTTCCGGAGACACCTGAAACCCCACCTCTTTAAGGAATACCTAGGATAGGATAAAGTAATCCTTCTCACCCCCCCCCTTAAAATATTTAGATGCACTATTGTAAAGTGGTTGTTCCACTGGATGTCATAAGGTGAATGCACCAATTTGTAAGTCGCTCTGGATAAGAGCGTCTGCTAAATGACTTAAATGTAAATGTAAATGTAACATAAGGCGGAGCTTTACCTAGCAAAGACTTAAAGATGACCTGGAGCCAAATATGTAGGGAGGGTCAGCCAACGAGAGCATACAGGTCGCAGTGATGGGTAGTACATTTTTTAAATTTTTTAAATCCGTTATTCTACCAGGTAAGTTGACTGAGAACACATTCTCATTTAAAGCAACAACCTGGGGAATAGTTACAGGGGATGAATGAGCCAAATGTAAACTGGGGATTATTAGGTGACCGTGAATGGTTTGAGGGCCAGATTGGGAATTATAGCCAGGACGCCAGGGTTCACACCCCTACCTTACGATAAGTGTCACGGGATCTTTAATGACCTCAGAGAGTCAGGACACCCGTTTAACGTCCCATCCGAAAGACGGCACCCTACACAGGGCAGCGTCGCCAATCACTGCCCTGGGTCATTGGGATATTTTTTTAGACCAGAGGAAAGAGTGCCTCCTACTGGCCCTCCAACAACACTTCCAGCGGCATCTGGTCTCCCATCCTGGGACTGACCAGGACAAATCCTGCTTAGCTTCAGAAGCAAGCCAGCAGTGGTATGCAGGGTGGTATGCTGCTGGCCTATATGGGGCTTTGGTGACAAAACGGATTGCACTGTGATAGACTGCATTCAGTTCGTTGAGTAGAGTGTTGGAGGCTATTTTGTAGATGACATCACCAAAGTCGAGGATCGGTAGGATTGTCAGTTTTATGAGGGTAAGTTTGGCGACGTGAGTGAAGGAGGCTTTTTTGCAAAATAGGAAGCCCATTCTAGATTTAATTTTGGATTGGAGATGCTTAATATGAGTCTGGAAGGAGAGTTTACAGTCTAGCCAGATGCCTATGTATTTGTAGTTGTCCACACAGTCAGAACTGTCCAGAATAGTGATGCTAGTCGGGTGGGCGGGTGCGGGAAGCGATCGGTTGAAAAGGATGCATTTAGTTTTACTAGCATTCAAGAGCAGTTGGAGGCCTCGGAAGGAGTGTTGTATGGCATTGAAGCTCGTTTGGAGGTTTGTTAACACAGTGTCCAAAGAAGATGTATACAGAAAGGTGTCGTATGCGTAGATGTGGATCAGGGAATCACCCACAGCAGTCGATATATACAAAGAAAAGTGTCATGCTGAGAATTGAACCATGTGGTACCCCCATAGAGACTGCCAGAGGTCCGGACAACAGGCTTCGAAATGGTCAGTGATCTGTTTATTAACTTGGCTTTCAAAAACTTTAGAAAGGCAGGGCAGGATGGATATTGGTCTGTAACAGTTTGGGTCTAGAGTGTCACACCCTTTGACCACAGCAGCTTTCCAATCTTTAGGGATCTCAGACGATACGAAAGAGAGGTTGAACAGACTGGTAATAGGGGTTGCAACAATGGCGGCGGGTAATTTTAGAAAGTGAGTGTCCAGATTGTGTAGCCCAGTTGATTGGTACCGGTCCAGGTTTTGCAGCTCTTTCAGAACATCTGCTATCTGGATTTGGGTGAAGGAGAAGCTGGGGAAGCTTGGACAAATTGCTGCAGGGGGTAGCTATAGGCCGGGGTTGGGGTAGCCAGGAGGAAAGAATGGCCAGCCGTAGAGAAATGCTTCTTGAAATTCTCGATTATCATAGATTTATCGGTGGTGACAGTGTTTCCTAGCCTTAGTGCAGTTGGCCGCTGGGAGGAAGTGCTCTTATTCTCCATGGACTTTACAGTGTCCCAAAACTTTTTGAAGTAAAGCTACAGGATGCAAATTTCTGTTTGAAATAGCTAGCCTTTGCTTTCCTGACTGACTGTGTGTATTGGTTCTTGACTTCCCTGAAAAGTTGCATATCGCGGGGACTATCCGATGCTAGTGCAGTCCGCCACTGCATGTTTTTGTGCTGGTCGAGGGCAGTCAGGTCTGGAGTGAACCAGGGGCTGTATCTGTTCTTAGTTCTACATTTTTTGAAAGGAACATGCTTATTTAAGATGGTGAGGAAATTACTTTTCAAGATCGGCCAGGCATCCTCGACTGACGGGATGAGAGCACTATACTTCAAGGATACCCTGGCCAGGTTGATTAGAAAGGCCTGCTCGCATAAGTGTTTTAGGGAGCGTTTGACAGTGATGAGGGGTGGTCGTTTGACCGCGGACGCATAGCGGATGCAGGCAATGAGGCAGTGATCGCTGAGATCCTGTTTGAAAACAGCAGAGGTGTGTTTGGAGGGCAAGTTGGTCAGGATAATATCTATGAGGGTGCCCATCTTTACAGATTTAGGGTTATACCTGGTGGGTTCTTTGATAATTTGTGTGAGATTGAGGGCATCTATCTTAGATTGTAGGACTGCCGGGGTGTTAAGCATATCCCAGTTTAGGTCACCTAACAGAACGAACTCTGAAGATAGATGGGGGGCAATCAATTCACATATGGTGTCCAGGGCTCAGCTGGGAGCTGAGGGGGGGTCTATAACAGGCGGCAACAGTGAGAGACTTATTTCTGGAGAGATTCATTTTTTATAATAGAAATGTCTGCAGGCTTTACATATGGAAGCTCAACAGGGAAACCGTAAAGATGAAAACAAAATGGGATTTCAACTGTCAGCAGACGGTATGTATAAGCATGTATACAGTCTGTCCCTCCAGGTGAAACAGCACAGGATCGTGTGTGTGTGTGTGTGTGTGTGTGTGTGTGTGTGTGTGTGTGTGTGTGTGTGTGTGTGTGTGTGTGTGTGTGTGTGTGTGTGTGTGTGTGTGTGTGTGTGTGTGTGTGTGTGTGTGTGTGTGTGTGTGTGTGTGTGTGTGTGTGTGTGTGTGTGTGTGTGTGTGTGTCAATAAGCATGTGTTTGGCAAGTGCAGTGCGTGAAGTGTGCGTGAAGTGGTAAGTGTGTATGTTAGTGTGTGTGTGTTAGTGTGTGTGTGTGTGTGTGTAAATCTCAAGTCAGGGGTTTGCCCCTTAGTGTTGAAGAGGTGAACGCATGTATTACTGCCAAGATACTACAAACAACTCTATCATCTTTACTATGACTGACACGTTACATTCACTTACATTCAATAAACTCAGTCAGTTTAAGGACAGAATTGAAATTCAAATAATTACAGAGAAATCAACCAACACTTTCACTCTCAGACAGTTTTTTTCATTCCTGAAAAAATAAATTGTAAAAATCTCTAGGGTTACCGGTGCCGTCTGAAGAATAAGATTTAAAAAATTATCAATATACATCACCGCAAGAGAAAAGAGATGGTTGGAGGGGGTACAATAATTAATCTATTTCAGATAAAGTTCACTCTGACAATTAAAGATGGGTAGATTACAATAAAGGTCAGATATCAGGAAAGTATAGCAGTCTGGGGAGGAATCGAGCTCCCCTAACCGACAGATCTGACTGACATTATCGACACGTACTCTCTGACTGATCATATCCACCTTTAATGTTCAATACTACTGCTGGACAGTCAGATAAACAGGAGCCTATTTTGGTTTCACGAGACCAGGCAGCTGAAATTTTTGTCTTAAAATTTGATTGTTGCCTGGTGATGGCTTTCACCAACGTAACGTCTAAATTTAAGGACAAACAAAATGTACAGCTGTGCCATATACAGTTGAAGTCGGAAGTTTAAATACACTTAGGTTGGAGTCATTAAAACTCGTTTTACAACCACTCCACAAATGTCTTGTTACTATAGTTTTGGCAAGTCGGTTAGAACATCTACTTTCTGCATGACACAAGTAATTTTTCCAATTGTTTACAGACAGATTATTTCACTTATAATTCACTGTATCACAATTCCAGTGGGTCAGAAGTTTGCATACACTCAGTTGACTGTGACTTTAAACAGCTTGGAAAATCTCAGAAAATTATGTCATAGCTTTAGAAGCTTCTGATAGGCTAATTGACATAATTTGAGTCAATTGGAGGTGTACCTGTGGATGTATTTCAAGGACTACCTTCAAACTCAGTGCCTCTTTGCTTGACATCATGGGAAAATCCAATGAAATCAGCCAAGACCTCAGAAAATAATTGTAGACCTCCACAAGTCTGGTTCATCCTTGGAGAAATTTCAAAATGCCTGAAGGTACCATGTTCATCTGTACAAACAATAGTACGCAAGTATAAACACCATGCGACCACGCAGCCGTCATACCGCTCAGGAATGAGACGCGTTCTGTCTCCTAGAGATGAACGTACTTTGGTGTGAAATGTGAAAATCAATCAAGAACAACAGCAAAGGACCTTGTGAAGATGCTGGAGGAAACAGATACAAAAGTATCTATATCCACAGTAAAACGAGTCCTACTGTATATCGACATAACCTGAAAGGCTACTAAGCAAGGAAGAAGCCACTGCTCCAAAACCGCCCTAGAAAATCCAGACTACGGTTTACAACTGCACATGGGGACAAAGATTGTACTTTTTGGAGAAATGTCCTCTGGTCTGATGAAACAAAAATAGAACTGTTTGGTCATAATGACCATCGTTATGTTTGGAGGTAAAAGGGGGATTCTTGCAAGCCGAAGAACAACATCCCAACTGTGAAGCACGGGGGGTGAAATAATCATGTTGTGGGGGTGCTTTGCTGCAGGAGGGACTGGTGCACTTCACAAAATAGATGGCCAAAATGGGCAAAAATTCACCCAACTCATTGTGGGAAGCTTGTAGAAGGCTACCCGAAACGACCCAAGTTAAACAATTTAAAGGCAATGCTACCAAATACGAATTGAGTGTATATAAACTTCTGACCCACTGGGAATGTGATGAAAGAAATAAAAGCTGAAATAAATCATTCTCTCAACTATTCTTCTGACATTTCACGTTCTTAAAATAAAGTGGTGATCCTAACTGACCTAAAACAGGGAATTTTTACTAGGATTAAATGTCAGGAATTATGAAAACTGAGTTTAAATGTATTTGGCTAAGGTGTATGTTAACTTCCTACTTCAACTGTATATATATGGGTATTTGTATGTGTATATTTATAAATATATTTACCCTAAAAATATATGGGGGATTGGAAATTATGTAGACAATTACATTGATTGAAGCTACAATCTATCAGCAATATTCAAGCTGATCTACCCCCTAAATAATATATATAAAAAATACTATTCACACTAAAAAGGACATAACTAAAAAAAAGTAAGCATTGCTATCATGAAAATGGTGATTTGTGTGTGTAGTCTGTTTATGTAGTTGGCTCTGAGATGTGCAGACGCTTTTGGTAACTTGCTTTTTGTGGCCTGGATAGTGTTCCTCCTTGGTCTTGTTTTCTCTGTTGTGATGCATTGAATATGGGCATAAATAGCAGCTCAATATGCCAGATCTATCTGTGCTGTTGATAGGAGGAGGGACATGAACGCAATTCAACTCGTCAAACACCTACCTCCATTATGGCCATTTATCTTTCTTCTCTCCCTTTGGTGTCATTTTGGTCTAACGTCTCTTACTCAGTCAATCCCAGGAGGGGGAAGAGGAAAGGGGTGGAGGGAGAGGGTAACAATTAAAAAGCAATACATCTGAAAACAGCTGGAAGTGCAGTGACTAATATTGAACTATTTTGTCCTAATAAATATCTATGGATCAAATAGGGTAAGAGGTAGTGAAGTAAAAAAAATAAAAATACAGATATCCTGGACTGTGCCAGCTACTCCGTTCCTTAGACTTTAATGAGCCACCGCAAAGGTCACAGAGCTTAGGACTAAAGTGTTATACCCTCTACATCTCTACAGTACATGACCCTCGAACACTCCATGCATATTCTGGCTATTAATAGGTCCAATCAGAGTCAGTCGAGTGTACACGGGTCATACAGTATGTTTCTTCTGAAGACCCAAGATATCATATTATGATGACCTTACGGAGAGACTGGTGTAGCAATTTTCTCTCCTAAGACGTAAACCTCAATGAGATGTGAATCGATAAAATGACACAATGCTTTACAAATAATGATGGTGGATCCACCACACAAAAGGGCAATTTTAGGTGTACTTGTTACAATCGCTCGTTTTGGGTGTACCCGTTAGTCAGTTTAGATGAACATGTTGGCTAGCTGAGTTCATATCTGGCTGTGTGTCAACCTCAAGTGCACTCATCAGACCCATCTTCAAAAATGCAATGTCTGTATGTAGGAAACATTTTAAACGGCTTTGAACTCAAAGTGCTTTTCTGTTAATATATTTCTCCTGATATGTCTGGAACACATACTACCATGGGGACTTGAGTAAGGTCTTCCTTTTGTGTTTCCATTTTGGGAATAGGCTCAACGTTCATCTCTGTTTTACCTCGTTCTCCATCAGAGACGGCTCTTATTTTCAAAATCCCTTGCTTCTATTTCTGCTCTTGTTCATTTAAAGTTCATTAGTTCTCACCTACAGATTCCCTCTCCTCCATGTGATAAATTATTCTCGCTCTCTCGCTCGCTCTCTCGCTTGCTCTCTCACTCGCTCTCTTGCTGCTCTCTCTCGCTCCCTCTCGCGCTCTCTCTCTCCTTTTTTCAAAGACGGCTTCATGAGTTTTTCCAAAGAAGCAGCAGCATCCCACACACTCTGATCAGAGTCTGATGAAGAGATGAATATGAGGCTACTGCTATTGGGAGAAGGATAAAAAGCTCATTGAGTCAGCTGCTTGAGTCAACAGTTGTTCTAATCTATTAAATCATTTTGGATCAACCTTTGAACTACTTTTTTTGTGTGTGTGTGTGTGTGTGTGTGTGTGTGTGTGTGTGTGTGTGTGTGTGTGTGTGTGTGTGTGTGTGTGTGTGTGTGTGTGTGTGTGTGTGTGTGTGCGTGAGCGTGTGCGTGTGCGCGTGCGCGTGCGTGTGCGCGTGCGCGTGTGTGTGTGTGTGTGCGCGTGTGTGTGTGTGTGCGCGTGCGCGTGTGTGTGTGTGCGTGTGTGTGTGTGTGTTGTGTGCGTGTGAGTGTGAGTGTGTGTGTGAGTGTGAGCGTGTGTGTGTATGTGCTTCGTGTTTGCGTTCACAACCCTTTGAAACAACAAGCATCACAGATCACACTATTCTTTTGCACTACAAACAAGTGCCCCGTGCTAATATGAAATGTTCAAATACATCTGAACTGTCCTTTGGACCTTATGAATATAGACTCTTCAGTTCCCTTTGATGCAAAGTGCCCATCACTGGAATTAAAATGTCAAGACACAAATGGGCTCCTAAGCCCCATATTTTATAATCAAACAGTGCACTGGGGATAATTTCAATGCCAGAAATAGAACCAAATCAAATGCTTCAATGGAACAAGACGAGGATCGTGCTCCCCCCTCAGACCACGGATACACTGTGCGCAGAGGCATCGCGGCCAGATTACAATGCATATGAATTTCCTTGCAAATATTGCCACTTCATAGCACCCATCTAAGAAATTCATTTACAGACACTTACAACAAATTGATATTTTGAGGGACTGAGCAAGTGATTACTGTACATTGGTTGGTTCATGAATAATTTCCTTGAAACGAGCCTCTCGACAGTGAGAGAGAGGGGGAGAGAGAGAAATAGAGGGAGAGATAGAGAAGGAGAGGGGGCATGGGGGAGAGAGAAGGAGAGGGGGAAAGAGATAGGAGAGAAGGAAAGGGGGAGAGAGGGAGAAAGGGAGAGAGAGAAAGAAATAGAGACAAGGGAGAAAGACAAGGAGAGAAAGAGGGTAAAAGAGGAAGAGAGAGAGAGGGACTGAGAGGGTGCCTCTTCACCGTGTCACTCGACCCTGGTGTTTGAGTATCACTGAAGAGCCATCTTCGGGGCTGCATCTCTGAGACAGAAATGGCATCCCATCCTCGTCGAGAGGAGAGTGGAGAGAGGGGAGCCAAGGGCTGCGGGCTGATGCAGCAGCCTCCTTTGCATGGTAATTTGTGGAGGAAACAAGGGTCCTGTCATTAGTGCATGTCATCTCACCCACTCAGACAGAGAGGAGAGGTAGAGCGGTAGAGAGGTAGAGAGAGAGAGAGAGAGAGAGAGAGAGAGAGAGAGAGAGAGAGAGAGAGAGAGAGAGAGAGAGAGAGAGAGAGAGAGAGAGAGAGAGAGAGAGAGAGAGGGGTCGGCAGCGGGTCACAGGCGTGGGCGGGGACACCCACCTCAAGAGAGGGTGCGGCCCACAATACTAATACCAATGTAATTAGTTGGTGAACAGACAGACAAAGAGAGATGGAGGTGGATTAGTTCCCATTTCACTTTTTCAATGAC
The DNA here is from genome assembly GCF_021184085.1 of Oncorhynchus gorbuscha. Classification (NCBI taxonomy): domain Eukaryota; kingdom Metazoa; phylum Chordata; class Actinopteri; order Salmoniformes; family Salmonidae; genus Oncorhynchus; species Oncorhynchus gorbuscha. The sequence goes on from NC_060193.1 coordinate 46,402,359, forward strand.
AGACAGACACAGTTCAACACGAACACGCTAGGCAGCCGACTGTTAGCTAGGGCAATCCCACTCATTTGTTCTAGTAGTAATGATATCAAAATAACCCAATAATCCTTTTGTTCATATTACTGGGCAATAAAGTGTTATATGCTGTGTTAATTGCTGAAGTATGGTAGACTTTGGCAGTACTGTTGTTGAGAGGTTATGGCTGTGGTGAAGTCAAGGGCAGGACACCCAGTCACCCTGTTACCCAACCGACTTCACACCCTCAAACTAATGAGGGTGTGAGTCGCTCACGCCATACACACACACGTGCGCTTCCGGGACACACACAGGTACATACACACACATGTGCGCTGGCACACACACACCCCACACACATGACAGTGTGTCTGGGCTGTGGAAGCTACATGTCCCAAAAAAGGTCAAGCTAGGTAACAATGAAGGCTATGGAATCAAGAGGGTTCTCTCCTGTCACAGACAAAAATCTCCCTTTCGCTCCCTTTCATCAATGGGCAATTATCAGATATGCTGACTGGGCCTTCACCAATACCTGTCAATCACACTCGCCCATTCCAACCACCATTACACTCACTCACCCTGCAGTAGAGAGAGAGAGAGAGAGAGAGAGAGAGAGAGAGAGAGAGAGAGAGAGAGAGAGAGAGAGAGAGAGAGAGAGAGAGAGAGAGAGAGAGAGAGAGAGAGACCATTTGCACATCCTTACAACACTGTATATATACATAATATGACATTTGAAATGTCTTTATTATTTTGGAACTTCTATAACTGTCATGTTAACTGTTCATTTTTATAGTTTTTTTTCTCACTTTTGCATATTATCAACTTCAATTGCTTTGGCAATGTTAACATATGTTTCCCATGCCAATAAAGTGCCTTGAATTAAATTGAATTGAGAACGGATAGAGATACTATTTTACGGTTGCCTGATCCAGTGCTGCCTGCTGTTATAAGTCCATTTCAGTTCAGGGCATAATGCAGGGCCACGTTCAGTTGTCAAATGTTGAAGGGAGAAACGCTTATGATTAGAGCCAACATGATTCCTTGGTCTACATGTCATAGAGGCACGTTTTGTTCCATATAACATATTTCTATCTGAACATTCCCAAACATTGAGTCCTGCTGAACGCGCCCATGGCAGAGCCTAAAAATGTATTTAGTACTACCGTGACCAAAATAAAATATAAACAAATATAACCAAAATTAAGTAAACCAAAGTATCCTCAATACTTCTCTCATTGGCTTAGGCTACTATTGCTGTTACCATTAGTAGCCAACAGAATTATCTACCAGGCTAATTAAATATCTGTACCTGTTTATCTTAATTTGTTTTTCTCCCTTTTTTGCATTAGCTGTATGTCCTGTGAGAAAAAACACACTTAAAGGAAGGTGTCCTCTGAGTTTAGCAACACCTTTAAAGGGATAGAGAGAGAGAGAGAGAGAGAGAGAGAGAGAGAGAGAGAGAGAGAGAGAGAATGTCACATCTACATTCATGATCTGGCAGTGGGAGCACAGCCTGAAACACCTCACTGTTGTCAAGGCAACACAAGAAGAATTTGCACACAAGAGGGATAAGCATCCATAGAAGAAAGATGCGTGTTACAGGGGCCAGATTGAAGAACCCTCTCTGCACCTGTTGTTTTTGCCCAGGGAACATAGTATTGAAGGTAGGAAACTAATACATGAAGGCTAAGAGAATGAGCCTGATCTCAAACTAAACTGTAGTGAAAGACAAGGTCATTGTTATTCTTTTTTTTAAGGCTATAGGCGTAAGGAGACGTGTCAAAATGCAGCTTTCGTGAAACCCTGGATTCTTGCCCTACTCCATTTTGAAGGAAGTCAGCGTAATTCAGTTATAATGGCCTTAATATTTGTTGTACAAAACAAGAAGGATTGCAACATATTCGCATGTATGAAAACACACACACACAAATATGTTGCGTGTTCGTTCATAGATTATATTAGCCACCTGTTGGTGTCTGGCATTTTGACACAGACAGTGAAATTGGTTCTCATAAAAGCCCCTGTCAGGTACATATGTCAAACTGCAGTCTGGCCCCAGCTGGAGAAATTAGAAACACAACAATTATTTCTAAAGATGAATCATGAAATCTACTTCTGTTTTTTTGAGGAACCTTTTTAAAGTCCTCTTTGATTTGTTCTATAACTTTACAGAGGGCTAAGAGTGTTATGCAAATTTTTGTGGGCAATTGTGTGGTAACTTGTGGTTCTTTACAGCATCATACTGTAACATGCTGTGCTCATCATCATAAAAACTCTAATATTTTGTGGAACCAAAAGCTTTGATTTAACCAGAGAACAAAACATGTTCGATGTGATACAAGCAGAAATACTACCAATACATTTAAGGCATTGATTTTATTCACTGCCGGTTCCCTCATAACCATCATCATACAGTGAAATGCTATCCACAGTCCCGTTAGACAGAAGTCTGTCACCCAGGATGACGGCAAGATTAACGGTTGGAGAGAGGAAAAAGACGCAGTCTTCCCCTTCTGTTTCCGTGCTTTAGAACACACGACTAGTGCTCCCTCGCTCCATCTCTCCCTCCCTTGGTGTGCTGAAGGACGGCTGAATTAGGTGTCTGACTGTAGGCTTGTTATGCCTGCTGGGTTAATGCATGGCGTGCTCTGGTGGCTAATTTACCACTGTGCCGTTTACAGACACGACTCCGCCAGATTATACACCACCCAACCTAAACAGCAAAGCGTCAGCCGGGAGTGGAGCGGCGTTGGTTGGAATCGATGATTGATCAGCGGGTTGATTGATTATGATTCATTAATCTGTCGGCAACGTTCACCCGGAGTGTCTCTCCCGACGCTGGCAGCTCATTTGTTTATATTAGAGGGACATCAGGGTAAAGTGGATTTGTGTTTAAGGCCTGTGTGCATCAGTCTCAAGTCGATCCACCACAGCACCACTCTTTCTGGACTAGTCACATAAAAATGTAATGGATCCTAGTGTCCAAATGTCCATTTTTTGGCAGTTTTCTGTAGCAAATGACATTAATGCATAGTCAATAAAAAATTACTTCCACATGGATGCATGATTGTGTCCACACTTTTTTTTCCAAAACACGTGTAAGCCATGCAAATATTTAAACAGGTATCTTCACTGACGTTTTCAACCTGACCCTGACTGATGAGTCTGGAATACTAACATGTTTCAAGCAGATAACCATAGTCCCTGTTCCCAAGAAGGTAACCTGCCTAAATGACTACCAACCCGTAGCACTCACCTCTCTCTCCACGTGATCAAGAAAAAGGAGATGATTGTGGACTACAGGAAAAGGAGGACTGAGCACGCCCCCATTCCCATCGATGAGGCTGTAGTGGAGCAGGTTGAGAGTTTCATGTTCTTTGGTGTCCACATCACCAACAAACTAGAATGGTCCAAACACACCAAGACATTCGTGACGGGGGCACGACAAAGCATATTCCCCCTCAGGAGACTGAAAAGGTTTGGCATGGGTCCTCAGATCCTCAGAAAGTTCTACAGATGCACCGTCGAGAGCATCCTGACTGGTTGCATCACTGCCCTGCCTGGTATGGCAACTGGTCGGCCTCTGACTGCAAAGCGCTACAGAGGGTAGTGCGTATGGCCCAGTACATCACCGGGGCCAAGCTTCCTGCCATCCAGGACCTCTATAACAGGCGGTGTCAGAGGAAGGCCCTAAAAATTGTCAAAGACTCCAGCCACCCTAGTCATAGACTGTTCTCTCTGCTACTGCATGGCAAGCAGTACTCCTGAACAGCTAATCAAATGGCTACCCAGACTATTTGCATTGCCCCTTTTACGCTGCTGCCACTCTGTTTATTTTCTATGCATAGTCACTTTAACTCTACTTACATGTACATATTAGTTAATTTACCTCGACTAACCGGTGCCCCCTGTACATTGACTCTATACTGGTACCCCCTGTATATAGCCTTGCTATTGTTATTTTACGGCTGCTCTTTAATTATTTTGTACTTTTCACCTGTTTTTCTTAACACTGCATTGTTGGTTAAGTGCATTTTATTTTATTTTATTTGGTATTTATTTTTATTCATCACAATTTCTTTAATAAATTTTGGTTTTAAATGCAGGGCCGACAGACAAGTTCCTTAATTTTTCCCCCTTCCACTTGCCTCTTCCATATTTGCAGTAATGTTGCAATTAGTTGGTTGTACCTTTGGGTAGAGCAGACATGTCCATATATTTGTGTTAGCTGCATGTGTGTCACGCCTTGGTCATAGTATTTTGTGTTTTCCTTAATTATTTGTTCAGGCCAGGGTGTGACATGGGTTTATTGTGTTGTCTTATTGGGGGTTTTGTAGGCTTTGGGATTGTGGTTGATTAGGGGTGTGTCTAGCATAGGCTTGGCTGCCTGAGGCGGTTCTCAATCGGAGTCAGGTGATTCTCGTTGTCTCTAATTGGGAACCATATTTAGGTAGCCTGGGTTTCACTGTGTATTTCGTGGGTGATTGTTCCTGTCTCTGTGTAGTGTTCACCAGATAGGCTGTAATTAGGTTTCACGTTCCGTTTGTTGTTTTTGTATTAATTAAGTTATTTAATGTATCGTCGTTTCTTCATTAAAGAACATGAGTAACAACCACGCTGCATTTCGGTCCGACTCTCTTTCGACAAACGAACGCCGTTACATGTGTGACATAACTCCACCAGTCCTATTTATGATATCATTTACAAAGATTGCACCTTTTTAAAAAATTGAATCAAACAGAAATTGCAACCAACTTTCTATGGCTTGTTTAAAAAATAAGGATATTTTGGAGACAATTTCGTTGACGAATAACTGAAATTGTGGTTGTTATCTGAATAAAGGGAAAAAGGCCATTCTTTTAAAAAAACAGGTCCCTAGGTTTAGGCAAAAACATAAGCAAGTAGTTTAACTCTTTAGTCATATCCCAGTTCATCAGGGTGATTTTACCACAAAAAGAAAGGTATTTTCCTTTCCATGGTAGCAAGATCTATTTTTGCCATCGTTCTATAAAAATGTATTGGAGTGAGATAATTTATTTCGGGATTTGTATACCGAGTATGTCCACATCCCTGTCAGACCATTTTATTGGTAAACTACATGGTAATGTCAAAGTTAAACTTTTTAGCGATCCAATTGGCATGCGGAGGGGAACAGGTGAACCCAAGAGCAGACTCAGACGAGGAGACTGGGATGAGGTAATCAAGGAATTTATTGAAACACAAGGATGCAGTGGAGTGGGGGGTTCCAGCACAGAGTAGCAGGCTGACGAGACGTGGGACTGGAGACGGGGTCGATGGGGTATGGGAAGAGGGCAAAGCAGGCTGGACGTGGGTTTAGTGGAGGTCTTATTCTGGGCACAGACCAAGCAGCCTGAGAAACTCTCTGACATCTCTCTCCATGAGGGACCAGCAAAAGTGCTGACGCAGAAAGGTGAGGGTCCGGTTCACACCCGGGTGACAGGTGAGGTGAGTAGAATGGGCCCACTGAAGAACATCAGAGCGAACTGAATCTGGAACAAACAGAGCATTTCTAGGACCATTTCCGGGGTCAGGCTGGTTCTGCTGAGCCTGGCGAATGTGGGACTCGATCTCCCAGGAAACATCGGCAACGATGCAGGTAGATGGCACAATGGCTTCTGGCTCGGAACCAGTGTTGTCGGTGGTGAACAGGCAGGAGAGGGCGTCGGGTTTGGTATCCCTAGAAACCGGGGTGATAAGTGAGTAGGAGGTTGAATCTCACGGAGAACAATGCCCACCTGGCTTGCTGGGAATTCAGACGCCTGGCAGTCTGGATGTAGGACAGGTTTTTGTAGTCCGTCTACACGATGAAGGGGATAATAGATCCCTCCAGGAACGCTCATCATCATCATCGTCATCATACACTGCCTCTGCTTCAGTCGTCTAGTGGAACGGAGTGGAGGTGGAGGTGAGAGTGGTGAGGGAGGGGTGCTGCCAGACAGCTATAGTTTGAGGTTTGAGGGTGCAGACCACTGTGACTGCCCTGACCTTGGCGGGATCCATGTGTAACCGTCCCTGTGTAATAATGTAACTCAGGAAAGACACAGAGGAAGCATGAAATTCACATTTTTCAACTTTAACAAAAAGCTTATTCTCCAACAGCCATTGGAGAATTTGCGAACGTGTTGCCGGTGAGCCTCAGAGTCCTTCGAAAAAAATCTGAATTTCATCCACATAGACAAAAACGAAGCGTCCGATCACATCCCTCAGCACATCATTGACTAGGCTCTGGAAAACAGCAGGAACGTTAGTGAGACCAAAAGGCATGTCCAAATACTCAGTGTCCAAGTTATGTGTTGAATGCCGCTTTCCACTCATCCCCCTCTTTGATGCAGTCCAGTTGGGAGGCATTCTGGAGGTCGAGTTTGGTGAACACCGTGGCACCATGGAGGGGGGAAAAAGCAGAACTGATGAGTGGCAAGGGGTTCTTGTACACAGTGATGTTATTCAGCCCACGGAAGTCTTTGCACGGCCTCAGCAAACCATCCTTTTTCTTAACAAAGAAAAAAACATCTCCCACTGGAGAGGATGAAGGCCTGACGTCCTGCAGCCAGGGAACCCTGGATGTACCCCTCCATAGCCTCCTGCTCCGGGCAAGAGTGGTTATACAACCGGCTACAGGGGAGAGGAGCTCCAGGCTGGAGGTGGACGGCGCAGTCATACAGCCGATGAGGCGGCAGCAACAGGGTGGGGTGCTTGAACACGGGAGCTAGAGCGTGACACTCGGGAGGAACTGAGGACAGGCCCGGACGTTCTGGAATGGACTGGAGCACAGACAAGGCAGGTGCAAGGGCAGAACGAAGACAATTTGAGTGACAGAATGTACTCCAACCTTTCTGGTGGTCCAGTCGATCTGTGGATTGCGCAGCAAAATTCACCCAACTTATTGTGGGAAGCTTGTGGAAGGCTTCCCGTAACGTTTGACCCAAGTTAAACAATTTAAAGGCAGTGCTACCAAATACTAATTGAGTGTATGTAAACTTCTGACCCACTGGGAATGTGATGAAAGAAATAAAAGCTGAAAGAAATAATTATCTCAACTATTATTCTGACATTTCACATTCTTAAAATAAAGTGGTGATCTTAACTGACCTAAAACACATTTTTTTTAAACTAGGATTAAATGTCAGAAATTGTGAAAAACTGAGTTTAAATGTATTTGGCTAAGGTGTATGTAAACTTCCGACTTCAACTGTATATGACATAAAGAGTATATCTCTGTAACAGTCATTGCATGTTGTAGTAGTTGAAACCCCTACGCACTCTTTCAACTGACTTGTTCTGTGAGCAAATTAGTTTAATCTCATACCCAGGTCCCAAAATGTCTAAGGGCTCAGTAAGGATTCGTCTCAACAATAACCGTTCCTGAATCCTCTGTCTGTACAGCCTGTAGGATTACCATGTCTTGGATACCACAGGATACGGAGCAGCTAGCAGATCAATATCCCTTCACCAGGGAGGCCTGAAACACAGGGGTCAGAAGGCATTCCATCATGGCCCCCCACTCTCTTCTCCTCCATCCTCCCTCTGTTGTTCATTACCGACCCGCTCTACAAACCGAAAACCCATCAGCAACACAGAGGTCAGAACTGTAACCTCTGATGCTCACAGCAGTGCCCCTCTGTGTGAGTGTCTGAGATGACCTAGTATCCCTTACACGAGCTCTCTTGTTTATGCACTTCTCCCTTGCTTGCTTTCCAGCCCCTCAGCCCAGCGCCCAATTAAAACAAAACGCTGCTTTGTCACAGCCGACGCTCAGAAGGCTTATAAATGCAGCCCAGCCCCTGACGTGACTCTTATCAACTGTATGAAAGCATCCCTCTGTGTTGTCTTAGGACGGCTGCATTATCTCTCCAACACCTATTCTGTCACACCTCTGGGTAGCAGAGGTTCTCTGGTCTTTACATCCTCTTTACAGTAATGCTATTGGTGAACAACTCAGAATCCAAACAAGTCAGATGCTCAAGGGTCCTAGCTTCATTGTCTCTCTCTCTTTTTTGCTCCTGAACTGCACTGGGGGCATTATTCCTCCCCATGGACCTTTGGGGCATGGCCTTTTAGGCTATGACTTCTCTCTCTCCCTCTCTGATCAGGGCTAGAATAATGCATTGCATGTGAATCTGTTCATTTTACGATCACGTTACATCTATCTGCATTGAGAATTCCTTCTCATTGCAGATAGGTCCTTCTGTAGCTCAGTTGGTAGAGCATGGCGCTTGTAACGCCAGGGTAGTGGGTTCAATCCCTGGGACCACCCATACGTAGAATGTATGCACACATGACTGTAAGTCGCTTTGGATAAAAGCGTCTGCTAAATGGCATATATATTATTATATTATTATATATAGAATTCCATTCTCAGACTATTTTTGACGTTCCAATTCCTGTAACTCAACTATGGTCTCTTGGATATTGCTGTACTATCTTTATGGAGTCAGATAATCATTTGAACAGGCTAATTGCATAGTCTTATCATGGGTCGCATGTGAGGTGTATATAATATCCATACATGTCAAATATCACCCTAGGCTTGATTCTCCAATAAGTCTCTCTCTCTCTCTCTCTCTCTCTCTCTCTCTCTCTCTCTCTCTCTCTCTCTCTCTCTCTCTCTCTCTCTCTCTCTCTCTCTCTCTCTCTCTCTCTCTCTCTCTCTCTCTCTCTCTCTCTCTAAGGGGCTTTATTGGCAAGGGAGACATACTGTATGTTAACATTGCCAAAGCAAGTGAAGCAGATAATAAACAATAACAATGAACAGTAAACATTACACTCATAGAAGTTCCAAAAGAATAAAGACATTTCAAATATCATATTATGTATATAGTGTTGTAACGATGTGCAAATGGTTAAAGTACAAAAGGGAAAATAAATAAACATAAATATGGGTTGTATTTACAATGGTGTTTGTTCTTCACCGGTTGCCACTCTCTCTCTCGCTCTCTCTCAGCACAGTCGAGGCTCCCAGCGGAGGCTCCCCGCAGGAAGAAACAAGGATGCTGCCATCAACTATTTAGGACAGGTCAATATTTCACATACATGTATAGGGGGAATAAGGGTCAGGCCTTGTGGACGTCTACGAGATAAATATTTAAAGGTTGATATTTCACTTGCATGCAGGTGGAGAAAACAGGGGGGGGGGGGGAGAGGGACCCTTGGGGAAATACTGTGAAAATATGGATGAACGAAAAATACTCTGATTTGAAGGGCAGGTAGGGCTATTTTCCACCACAAATTGGTCAATCTTTTCAGCGAGGTGCTCCAGGAAAATATATTGAAAATCAATCACTTTTAATGACTTATCGAAAGGAGGTGTTGATGTTTTTTTCTCCAGCCACTCTATGTAGCAGGTCAGTAGGAATGAGGAACAACCAGGAGGGATAAGGTACCCCCGTTTTTCTCCACCTGCATGCACGTGAAATATTGATCTTTAAATATTTATCTCGTAGACGTCCACAAGGCCTGACCCTTATTCCCCCTATACGTGTATGTGAAATATTGACCTGTCCTAAATAATTGATGGCGGCATCCTTGTTTTTTCCTGCTGGGGGCCTCCGCTGGGAGCCTCGGCTGTGCTGAGAGAGTACAAACCTAAAGGAATTATGCATCCCAAATGACAGTCTATTCTCTTTGTAGTGAACTACTTTTGACTAGGGCTCTGGTCAAAGGTAGTGCACGAAATAGGGAATAGAGTGCCATTTTGAACAAAGCTGGGGATTTAACAGTGCATCTACAGATGATGCCATATACTAGATGTTTGAGTATCTGTTGTATCCTGTTTTCATGGACAAACACAGAGATTCTATGAACAAATTGAGTGGAGAGTCAACGATGCCAAATGGTCCATTATTTTCACGTAGCCTAATACATTACATTACAGAGACAATAGAGTGTTCCAAGATGCATCACCCACTGAAGAAAGACAGATTATTCCTGTGTCACCTAATTATGAACAAGAATTAGTTAGAGATGTGCCATCTTGCAGACCCGCAAATCTTTGCTTTCAAACTTCAAAAGTAATATATATTGGATTAAGAAACAGATGTGGTTCCTTGGTTCTTTGATTTGAATGGACATTGTCTGGTTGGATCATTATTTGTTAAGTATTTCCCCCCTTTCTCTCCAGGATCCCTGATCAAGCTATCTTTTGCATGAATGTATTACTTTGTAACAATCTCTCAAGGACCGGTGTGCGTGGGGGATGGCTCGAGGCTTGTTTGCAGTGTTTATTATTTGGATAATAGCTTTGAGGATAAAGGCCTAGCACTTTGCCGCTGGAACGGATTTCATCGCAGCACCTTGCTGACATAGAGCCCCTGTTCAATGTATTGATCCAGGAGCACAAGGTACAATTAATAAGGCATTATTTTCCTCCTGCTTAGCGTACCAACCTCTTCATCCAGACCAGCCAAGAGCCTAGTGAGTACAGTGTCAGCATCCCAAATGGCAGCCTACTATTCCCCCTGCAGTGCACTACTTTTGGTCAGAGTAGAGTAATGCACTATATAGATCACAGAGTGCCATTTGGGATGCAAGCGAAGTGGTGATGTCACCTCGTTAGTATCTGTGCTTGCCTCGCTTAAATCCTAGTTCTTCATAGGCCGGTTCCATTGGGTTATCCATCCACCCCGTCACTCAGTCCATTGGACATAATGGATATAACCTCCAATTGGCCTTTTTTAGAATGTGCTTTACAACATCTGACAAATGTTGGAGATGGAGTAGACAAAAAATACAGACAGAAAGACAATAATCTGTATCACAACTAATGAGTAAACCTGGCATCTGTTTGATAATAATCTAACTCTTGTTCAGTTCCAGAGACAGAGTACATCCTCTCAGGCCCCGTACAGACTCAAATTGACCAAATGATAGACAATGCATTTGACATAACTGTTATAATACAACAGAGTTTGTAAAAAATGAAAGAATACATGGATGTTGAGACGTTGCACAGTGGTTTTGTAATACATTTTGCGCAGATGAACTCTCCGTTGTATCGCAACCGTTGTGACAAATGCGATGTACATCAGTTGTAAAACTTGAGTGTGTACAGGCCTTATGGAAGGGCACTATATATCTTCATTGACTTGATGTATTAGCCATTTCAGAACTTCAGAGTGCTACAAAATCAACTCTCAAGTGCTTTCAGTCAGGCTTTCTAACCTACCTGCTGCATTGAACACAAAAGCATAGCATCAGAGGAATGAGAGCACTTTCTCTCTCTCTCTCTCTCTCTCTCTCTCTCTCTCTCTCTCTCTCTCTCTCTCTCTCTCTCTCTCTCTCTCTCTCTCTCTCTCCGTAATTGTCATGATAGCATTTCAGTGCTGTCTGTCAGCTTCTAAACCATTGCAAGTGTCCGTTTCACTCTGTTTGTAATTCTTCACATTCAAATGGAGAAATATGGGGTGCTCCAAAATCAGTGGTGTTCAAGAATAATACAACAAACAATCCAACTATATTTCCTTAGAAGCGTACAGTACTACACAAACTAGTGTATTCAGTCGACATTTACAGTTTTTCTCAGTCTCTTTGGTGCATTTCTTAGACCAAAAGTGCAATTCTTGATACGACTTGTACAAATTCCAAATCATCTAGTCAGTTGTGCACATCATTAAAGCAATTTATTATTCCTTTGAACAAATTGCAATTGATAATGTACAAGTGTCAGCTTTTTCCACATTATCAATTGCCCATGTCATGTTGATCAAAATATAGTAGATGGTTCTCTGTTGAATAGTCTTACCCCTCAAAACATCTAGGCATTAGTTCCTTGCATAAGCCATTACATGCACAATTGTTGAACTATTTGTCAAAAACTGTCAAGCATAGTTTTACACATTTCTATTAGACCTTTTTGTACAAAAACGTGAATTGATGAATCGTGCAGGTGAAATTGACCCTCACTCATGAAGGAATGTAAAGTGTTAGTTCAACCACCAATCAACCAGTTATCTAAATTGCTCAAATGTGCATCTCATTACAGTTTTTCTCAGTCGCTTTGGTGCATTTTTCACATCATCCCTAACATGTGCAAAATAATAAGTGCATTTCTCAGAACAATTTGTACAAATTGCAATATACAATAGATATGTTTCTAAAGCTAGTCAGTCACTAAAAATCCTTAGTACATCTCTCAAAAGTAAATATACATGCCAATGATCATGTCAGTGTCATCAGAATGATAAGTCATTGAGCCATTGTTCACGAACAAGGTCGTCAAAATGTTTAGGCATGCTGTCAATGTAACTGTGTACTTTGACAGTATTACCGTAGGGAGTTTTTCCTAGCCACCGTGCTTCTACACCTGCATTGCTTGCTGTTTGGGGTTTTAGGCTGGGTTTCTGTACAGCACTTTGAGATATCAGCTGATGTACGAAGGGCTATATAAATACATTAGATTTGATTTGATTTGATGTAAACTTAGGCTACAGTTTGGATGACAGCTACTGTATTGAAAATGCACAAGGCTGCACTTTTATGGCATATATCAATTTTAACAGTGCTATTTACTTATTACTGTATGTGGGATATTGATTGAAAGAGACTGGACAACCCAAGAGGCACAAAGGAAAAAAAACTAAATTAGAAAGAAACACCGGAAAACACCTCTAAGGCACAACTTTGCCCGCAGCACTGTTGTGCTGTCTCTACACATCCAGACGTTCCTGTCTGTCGACCAACATATTCTCATCCACATCACACCGGATATTTTCCCTTCCAATGCAACATGGAAAGAATCTTTTGGACCCTTCGACCCGCCTCAGCCATTGTAAGGCCATGATTGACAACATGGTCTACAATAGTGGCCCTTATGTCATCAGATATGCGCCTAAATCAAATCAAATTTATTTATATAGCCCTTCGTACATCAGCTGATATCTCAAAGTGCTGTACAGAAACCCAGCCTAAAACCCCAAACAGCAAGCAATGCAGATGTAGAAGCACGGTGGCTAGGAAAAACTCCCTAGAAAGGCCAAAACCTAGGAAGAAACCTAGAGAGGAACCAGGCTATGTGGGGTGGCCAGTCCTCTTCTGGCTGTGCTGGGGGGAGAGGAACCAGGATATGTGGGGTGGTCAGTCCTCTTCTGGCTGTGCCGGGTGGAGATTAGAAACCTAGAGAGGAACCAGGCTATGTGGGGTGGCCAGTCTTCTTCTGGCTGTGCCGGGTGGAGATTAGAAACCTAGAGAGGAACCAGGCTATGTGGGGTGGCCAGTCCTCTTCTGGCTGTGCCGGGTGGAGCCTATGTCCTCTTCTGCCTCTTCCTCTGTTTTGCCTTCCACCATGCATCCTTGCTCCTCTTCTTCCTCCTCTTCCTCCTCTTGGCTGTTGACCCTGTTAATTTCCTGATCCATCCATTATTGGAAAATTGCAACCCTGTGTTGTTGGTCTGTCTATATATATGCTTGCCAATTGATTCTTCATGAGATGCACCTTTGAGAAATTTAGACAACTGGTTGATTGTTGGTTGAACTAACACTTTCATTCCTTCATGAGTGAGGGTCAAAAGTGCAATTCATCAATTCACGTTTTTGTACAAAAGGTCTAATAGAAATGTGTAAAACTATGCCAAATTTATGACAAATAGTTCAACAATTTTGCATGTAATGGCATTAATGCGCTAGATGTTTTGAGGGGTAAGACTATTCATCTACCATTTTGATCAACATGACATGGGCAATTGATAATGTACAAAAAAGTGACACTTGTACATTATCAATTGCCCAAAAGGAATAATGTTTAATGATGTGCACAAGTGACTAGATGATTTGGTTTGTACAAGTAGTTTCAAGAATAGATCTAAGAAATGCACCAAAGCCTCAAAATCATTGGCAAGCATACTGTATATAGACAGACCACAACACAGGGTTGCAATTTTCCAATAATGGATGGATCAGGAAACGAACAGGGTCAACAGCAAAATTGAGGAGGAAGAAGAGGAGCAAGGATTGTGGAAGGCAAAAACTGAAGAGGCAGAAGAAGTACATAGGCGCATATCTGATGACATAAGGACCACTATTGTAGACCATGTTGTCAATCATGGCCTTACAATGGCTGAGGCGGGTCGAAGGGTGCAGCCGAATATTGGTAGATCAACCGTGTCCTCAATAGTTCAAACGTTTCGAAGAGAGAACAGGTATGTCCACCAATGTACAGTGCACTGTTACTGTATATAAGCAGTATACTGTATACTTCCTACAATGCTTCATATTACAGTAGTCCACTTGTATTTCACAGCATACAGAAATATACTCTATACAGATACATACTGCATCTTACATGCACCCACCTGTATGTTTACAGTAAAATGTGTGATCGCATAGTTTTTGTCTATGTGAAAGTGTGCGATGCATCACTGCATTTTTCCCCACATAGGACTGCAAGATTACCTCAAACCGGTGGCAGAGGACGCCTTTTCACACCTCAACAGGAGGAGGCTATTTGCACCATGGTCCGAGCAAACAATGCCATGAGACTCAGGGAAATACAAAGGACCATTATAGAAGACAACGATGTCTTTGAAAACATCCATACGGTTAGCATCTCAACCATCGACAGGATGCTGCATAGAAACCAGGTGAGTATGAAACAGTTGTACCGTGTACCATTCCAAAGGAATGAGGACAGAGTTAAGGAGCTACGGTACCTGTCATGTTTGTCATTTATTATCATGTCTTGTCCCTGTGCTCCCCATTCTGTTCGTTTCCCTCTGCTGGTCTTATTGGGTTCTTTCCCTCTTTCTATCCCTCTCTCTCCCCCTCCCCCTCTCACTCTCTCGCTCTCTCTTCTCTCTATCGTTCCGTTCCTGCTCCCAGCTGTTCCTATTCCCCTAATCATCATTTAGTCTTCCCACACCTGTTCCCGATCCTTTCCCCTGATTAGAGTCCCTATTTATTCCTTTGTGTTCCGTTCCTGTCCCGTCGGTTCCTTGTTTAGTATTCACCATGCTGTGATTGCGTTTCGCCCTGTCCTGTCGTGTTTTTGCTGTGATTGTGTATCGCCCTGTCCTGTCGTGTTTTTGCCTTCATCAGATGCTGCGTGTGAGCAGGTGTCTCTGTCTACTACGGCCTGCGCCTACCCGAGCGACCTGCAGTCTGTGGCCGCTTCTCCAGTTATTCCCCTCTACAGACTAGAGGATTTCTGTTATTCCCTGTTTGGACTTAAATAAACTCTGTTTCTGTTAAGTCGCTTTTGGGTCCTCTTTCACCTGCATGACAGAAGGAACCGACCAAGGAATGGACCCAGCGACTTCAGACGCTCGTTACACTGCCGTCGAGATCCAAGGAGCCATGCTCGGCAGACACGAGCAGGAATTGTCTGCTGCTCGCCATGCCGTGGAGAACCTGGCCGCTCAGGTTTCCGACCTCTCTGGACAGTTCCAGAGTCTACGTCTCGTGCCACCTGTTACTTCCTGGCCTGCCGAGCCTCCAGAACCTAGGGTTAATAACCCACCTTGCTACTCCGGGCAGCCCACTGAGTGCCGCTCCTTTCTCACGCAGTGTGAGATTGTGTTCTCTCTCCAACCCAACACATACTCTAGAGAGAGAGCTCGGGTTGCTTACGTCATTTCACTCCTTACTGGCCGGGCTCGAGAATGGGGCACAGCTATCTGGGAGGCAAGGGCTGATTGCTCTAACAAGTTCCAGAACTTTAAAGAGGAGATGATTCGGGTTTTTGACCGTTCAGTTTTTGGTAGGGAGGCTTCTAGGGCCCTGGCTTCCTTATGCCAAGGTGAACGGTCCATAACGGATTATTCTATTGAGTTTCGCACTCTTGCTGCCTCTAGTGAGTGGAACGAGCCGGCGCTGCTCGCTCGTTTTCTGGAGGGACTCCACGCAGTGGTTAAGGATGAGATTCTCTCCCGGGAGGTTCCTTCAGATGTGGACTCTTTGATTGCTCTCGCCATCCGCATAGAACGACGGGTAGATCTTCGTCACCGGGCTCGTGGAAGAGAGCTCGCATCAACGGTGTTTCCCTGCTCCGCATCGCAACCATCTCCCTCCTCTGGCTCAGAGTCTGAGCCCATGCAGCTGGGAGGGATTCGCATCTCGACTAAGGAGAGGGAACGGAGGATCACCAACCGCCTGTGCCTCTATTGCGGAGTTGCTGGACATTTTGTTAATTCATGTCCAGTAAAAGCCAGAGCTCATCTGTAAGCGGAGGGCTACAGGTGAGCGCAACTACTCAAGTCTCTCCATCAAGATCCTGTACTACTTTGTCGGTCCATCTACGCTGGACCGGTTCGGGTGCTACATGTAGTGCCTTGATAGACTCTGGGGCTGAGGGTTGTTTCATGGACGAAGCATGGGTTCGGAAACATGACATTCCTTTCAGAGAGTTAGATAAGCCTACGCCCATGTTCGCCTTAGATTACATTTACATTTAAGTCATTTAGCAGACGCTCTTATCCAGAGCGACTTACAAATTGGGATGGTAGTCATCTTCCCAGTATCAGATTTGAGACACTACCTTTAACCCTCACAGTATCTGGTAACCACAGTGAGACTATTTCTTTTTTGATTTTTCGTTCACCGTTTACACCTGTTGTTTTGGGTCATCCCTGGCTAGTATGTCATAATCCTTCTATTAATTGGTCTAGTAATTCTATCCTATCCTGGAACGTTTCTTGTCATGTGAAGTGTTTAATGTCTGCCATCCCTCCCGTTTCTTCTGTCCCTACTTCTCAGGAGGAACCTGGCGATTTGACAGGAGTGCCGGAGGAATATCATGATCTGCGCACGGTCTTCAGTCGGTCCCGAGCCAACTCCCTTCCTCCTCACCGGTCGTATGATTGTAGTATTGATATCCTTCCGGGGACCACTCCTCCTCGAGGTAGACTATACTCTCTGTCGGCTCCCGAACGTAAGGCTCTCGAGGATTATTTGTCTGTGTCTCTTGACGCCGGTACCATAGTGCCTTCTTCTTCTCCGGCCGGGGCGGGGTTCTTTTTTGTTAAGAAGAAGGACGGTACTCTGCGCCCCTGCGTGGATTATCGAGGGCTGAATGACATAACGGTTAAGAATCGTTATCCGCTTCCCCTTGTGTCATCAGCCTTCGAGATTCTGCAGGGAGCCAGGTGCTTTACTAAGTTGGACCTTCGTAACGCTTACCATCTCGTGCGCATCAGAGAGGGGGACGAGTGGAAAACGGCGTTTAACACTCCGTTAGGGCATTTTGAGTACCGGGTTCTGCCGTTCGGTCTCGCCAATGCGCCAGCTGTTTTTCAGGCATTAGTTAATGATGTTCTGAGAGACATGCTGAACATTTTTGTTTTTGTCTATCTTGACGATATCCTGATTTTTTCTCCGTCACTCGAGATTCATGTTCAGCACGTTCGACGTGTTCTACAGCGCCTTTTAGAGAATTGTCTCTACGTAAAGGCTGAGAAGTGCTCTTTTCATGTCTCCTCCGTTACTTTTCTCGGTTCCGTTATTTCCGCTGAAGGCATTCAGATGGATTCCGCTAAGGTCCAAGCTGTCAGTGATTGGCCCGTTCCAAGGTCACGTGTCGAGTTGCAGCGCTTTTTAGGTTTCGCTAATTTCTATCGGCGTTTCATTCGTAATTTCGGTCAAGTTGCTGCCCCTCTCACAGCTCTTACTTCTGTCAAGACGTGTTTTAAGTGGTCCGGTTCCGCCCAGGGAGCTTTTGATCTTCTAAAAGAACGTTTTACGTCCGCTCCTATCCTCGTTACTCCTGACGTCACTAGACAATTCATTGTCGAGGTTGACGCTTCAGAGGTAGGCGTGGGAGCCATTCTATCCCAGCGCTTCCAGTCTGACGATAAGGTTCATCCTTGCGCTTATTTTTCTCATCGCCTGTCGCCATCTGAGCGCAACTATGATGTGGGTAACCGTGAACTGCTCGCCATCCGCTTAGCCCTAGGCGAATGGCGACAGTGGTTGGAGGGGGCGACCGTTCCTTTTGTCGTTTGGACAGACCATAAGAACCTTGAGTACATCCGTTCTGCCAAACGACTTAATGCCCGTCAAGCTCGTTGGGCGTTGTTTTTCGCTCGTTTCGAGTTTGTGATTTCTTACCGTCCGGGTAGCAAGAACACCAAGCCTGATGCCTTATCCCGTCTGTTTAGTTCTTCTGTGGCTTCTACTGATCCCGAGGGGATTCTTCCTTATGGGCGTGTTGTCGGGTTAACAGTCTGGGGAATTGAAAGACAGGTTAAGCAAGCACTCACGCACACTGCGTCGCCGCGCGCTTGTCCTAGTAACCTCCTTTTCGTTCCTGTTTCCACTCGTCTGGCTGTTCTTCAGTGGGCTCACTCTGCCAAGTTAGCTGGTCATCCCGGTGTTCGAGGCACTCTTGCGTCTATTCGCCAGCGCTTTTGGTGGCCGACTCAGGAGCGTGACACGCGCCGTTTCGTGGCTGCTTGTTCGGACTGCGCGCAGACTAAGTCGGGTAACTCTCCTCCTGCCGGTCGTCTCAGACCGCTCCCCATTCCTTCTCGACCATGGTCTCACATTGCCTTAGACTTCATTACCGGTCTGCCTTTGTCTGCGGGGAAGACTGTGATTCTGACGGTTGTCGATAGGTTCTCTAAGGCGGCACATTTCATTCCCCTCGCTAAACTTCCTTCCGCTAAGGAGACGGCACAAATCATTATTGAGAATGTATTCAGAATTCATGGCCTCCCGTTAGACGCCGTTTCAGACAGAGGCCCGCAATTCACGTCACAGTTTTGGAGGGAGTTCTGTCGTTTGATTGGTGCGTCCGTCAGTCTCTCTTCCGGGTTTCATCCCCAGTCTAACGGTCAAGCAGAGAGGGCCAATCAGACGATTGGTCGCATACTACGCAGCCTTTCTTTCAGAAACCCTGCGTCTTGGGCAGAACAGCTCCCCTGGGCAGAATACGCTCACAATTCGCTTCCTTCGTCTGCTACCGGGTTATCTCCGTTTCAGAGTAGTCTGGGTTACCAGCCTCCTCTGTTCTCATCCCAGCTTGCCGAGTCCAGCGTTCCCTCCGCTCAAGCGTTTGTCCAACGTTGTGAGCGCACCTGGAGGAGGGTGAGGTCTGCACTTTGCCGTTACAGGGCACAGACGGTGAGAGCCGCCAATAAACGCAGGATTAAGAGTCCAAGGTATTGTTGCGGCCAGAGAGTGTGGCTTTCCACTCGCAACCTTCCTCTTACGACAGCTTCTCGTAAGTTGACTCCGCGGTTCATTGGTCCGTTCCGTGTCTCCCAGGTCGTCAATCCTGTCGCTGTGCGACTGCTTCTTCCGCGACATCTTCGTCGCGTCCATCCTGTCTTCCATGTCTCCTGTGTTAAGCCCTTTCTTCGCACCCCGTTCGTCTTCCCTCCCCCCTCCCGTCCTTGTCGAGAGCGCACCTATTTACAAGGTACATAAGATCATGGACATGCGTTCTCGGGGACGGGGTCACCAATACTTAGTGGATTGGGAGGGTTACGGTCCTGAGGAGAGGAGTTGGGTTCCGTCTCGGGACGTGCTGGACCGTTCACTCATCGATGATTTCCTCCGTTGCCGCCAGGATTCCTCCTCGAGTGCGCCAGGAGGCGCTCGGTGAGTGGGGGTACTGTCATGTTTGTCATTTATTATCATGTCTTGTCCCTGTGCTCCCCATTCTGTTCGTTTCCCTCTGCTGGTCTTATTGGGTTCTTTCCCTCTTTCTATCCCTCTCTCTCCCCCTCCCCTCTCACTCTCTCGCTCTCTCTTCTCTCTATCGTTCCGTTCCTGCTCCCAGCTGTTCCTATTCCCCTAATCATCATTTAGTCTTCCCACACCTGTTCCCGATCCTTTCCCTGATTAGAGTCCCTATTTATTCCTTTGTGTTCCGTTCCTGTCCCGTCGGTTCCTTGTTTAGTATTCACCATGCTGTGATTGCGTTTCGCCCTGTCCTGTCGTGTTTTTGCTGTGATTGTGTATCGCCCTGTCCTGTCGTGTTTTTTGCCTTCATCAGATGCTGCGTGTGAGCAGGTGTCTCTGTCTACTACGGCCTGCGCCTACCCGAAGCGACCTGCAGTCTGTGGCCGCTTCTCCAGTTATTCCCCTCTACAGACTAGAGGATTTCTGTTATTCCCTGTTTGGACTTAAATAAACTCTGTTTCTGTTAAGTCGCTTTTGGGTCCTCTTTCACCTGCATGACAGTACCAGTATGTACAGGTAAAACATATATATATGTAACTACTTTACAGCAACATTTTATAGTGATACATAGTACAGTAAGCATAAACTGCACACATTTCCATTGCTGTGGAAGGAACATGCAATATATGTACATTTTATGTCACTCTTCCTTACCAAAACAAATTCAACTGTGAGTTCTGGGATATAGCGTATAATGGAGTTGGAATCAAGTGAACCCTCTCACAACTTGGTATACGTGGATGAGGCTGGCTTCAACCTGACCAAATGCAGAAGGCGGGTTTGGAATATCATCGGTCACAGAGATACTGTGGATTTGCCAGGCCAACGGGGAGGAAATATCACCATGTGTGCTGCTATTTCGGAGCATGGTGTCCTAACCCATATCCCCCTTATAGGGCCATACAACACCCAGCATCTACTCTTTTTAGAGACTCTACAGGACTCTCATCCCTGATGATGAGAGGGGTCTGTTTAGAGAGGATTTGCCAAAGTATGTGGTTATTTGTGAAAATGTGAGTTTCCATCGATCAAACATCTCACCCAATGTTCTCTCTCCTTCGAGCTGCAACCCTCGTCATTCCCCACCGACCGGTCTAAGATCGCATATATCATCACCCTGCTGTCGGAAAAAGCCCTGGCCTGGGCTACTGCTGTGTGGGATGCCCATAGTTCCTGCTGTGCCAGCTACTCTGCCTTTGCTGAGGAATTCAAACGAGTGTTTCAAGGCCCAAGCAGTGGTCCTGACTCAGCCAAACAGCTCCTGACTCTCCACCAAGGTCGGCGCAGCGTGACGGACTATGCCATCCAGTTCCGCACGGTGCCAGCAGCGAGTGGCTGGAACAACGAGGCGCTCACAGTGTGCTTTCTGAAAGGCCTTTCCGACACTATCCAAGATGAACTGGCCACTCGGGAACCACCGGACAATCTCGAGTCCCTGATCAAGTTGGCCTCACGCATTGACCAGCGTCTGAGAGAGAGAGAACTCAACCGTAGACCTCTAGCCCCTATCAGTCCCAGCTCCGAGTCCCCAACTTTATCCTCGCTGGCTCCACCGGAACCCATGCAGATTGGACGCATCTCCCAGGCTGAGAGAGACCGCCGGATGAGGGAGCGACGCTGTCTATATTGCGGCAAACCGGGCCATTTCTGTTCCACGTGTCCCGGGCTCCAGGGAAACGCTCTGTCCCGTACAGACCGGGGGGAACTGTAACGGGAAACATAACCTCCTCCCATCCGTCCAACTCCCGTCTGCTCATTCCAGTCATCCTTTCCTGGGACAACCACAAGCTTCACCTTCAAGCCTTGGTAGACTCTGAAGCCGCAGGTAACTTCATGGATGGTGTCTGGGCGAAGGAGAATGGCGTTCCCTCTAAACCTCTAAGTGACCCCATGAGGGTTACTACATTGGATGGAAGCCCTTTGGGATCTGGACTTGTCACTCATGTCACTACATCCTTGCGACTTTCAGTTTCACAACACCAGGAATTGATGAAATTGATGAACCTCATTTGATCTCCTGTTCCGAGTTCCCTCTCGTCCTTGGATACCCCTGGCTTCACAGCCATAACCCTCACATCGACTGGTCTGTGGGCACTATCAAGCAGTGGGGTCCTACGTGCCAAACTACTTGTATTTTCCCGAATTCCCCGAGTTCTACTCCCGAGTCTTTAGAATCCATCGACCTGACCCGAGTTCCCGAGTGTTACCATGACCTCAAACTGGTATTTAGCAAACAGAGGGCCACCATGCTACCACCCCATAGACCTTATGATTGCCCCATCGAACTGTTTCCGGGCACTTGCCCCCCCAGGGGTTGGATCTTTTCCCTATCTCCACCCGAACGAGCTGCTATGGATACCTACATCAAGGACGCTCTGGAAGCAGGCCTCATGCGTCCATCCACCTCCCCGGCGGGAGCAGGGTTTTTCTTTGTGGCCAAGAAAGACGGTGGATTACATCCTTGCATCGACTACCGGGGACTCAATGCCATAACCGTCCGTAACCGTTACCCGCTACCCCTTATGGCCACAGCCTTCGAGCTGCTCCAGGAAGCAGTTGTTTTCACTAAGCTTGACCTGCGGAACGCATACCATCTTGTGCGGATCAGACCTGGTGACGAGTGGAAGACCGCTTTCAACACGCCTACTGGTCACTATGAATACTTGGTGATGCCCTTCGGCCTGACCAACGCCCCAGCGGTGTTCCAAGTGCTCATAAACGATGTGCTTAGGGATATGCTTAACATATTTGTGTTCGTTTACTTGGATGACATCCTCATCTCTTCAAGAACACACAAAGCATGTCAGACAAGTACTCAAACGCCTCCTAGACAGCCATCTGTACGTTAAGCCGGAAAAATGTGAATTCCATTCATCCCGAGTACAATTCCTGGTATTTGTAGTGGAACCCGGTCGAGTCCAAATGGACCCCTGGAAGGTAGGGGCGGTAGCGGATTGGCCCACCCCCAAATCCATTAAGGAAGTTCAGCGTTTCCTGGGCTTCACTAACTTTTACCGCAAGTTCATCAAGAACTTCAGCTTGGTGGCAGCCCCTCTCTCAGCTTTAACCAAGGGTGGCAATGCAAGGTTTTTGTGGGGAAGAGAAGCTGAGACGGCCTTCCAAGGACTCAAGCAGCGCGTCCTCTCTGCTCCCATCCTGATACTACCGACTACGGATGAACCGTTTGTGGTGGAGGTAGACGCCTCAGAGGTTGGTGTTGGAGCTGTCCTGTCTCAGAGGGGTGAAGACAAGAAGCTTCATCCGTGCGCTTTCTTCTCACACCGGCTTACCCCGGCTGAGAGGAACTACAATGTGGGGGATCGTAAACTCCTAGCGGTTAAGATGGCATTGAAGGAATGGAGACACTGGCTCGAGGGGGCTTCTCACCCGTTTCAAGTGCTTACGGACCACAAAAATCTGGAGTATATCCAGCAGGCGAAGCGGTTGAACTCTAGACAAGCTAGATGGTCTCTTTTCTTCAATCGATTCCAGTTTATCCTCACCAATCGGCCCGGGTCGAAGAATCTCAAACCGGATGCCCTGTCCCGAGTCTACGCTCCTGCCATTCAAGATGACACGGACATGCCTGTCCTTCCTGCTGCTAAGATCGTGGCTCCGATCTCGTGGCAAGTTGAGGATACCGTGAGACGAGCTCAAGCTATTGAACTGGACCCGAAAGGAGGTCCTGCCAATCGGTTGTTTGTCCCCAAGGCAGTGAGGACTCAGGTCCTTCTGTGGGGGCACTCCTCTCGCCTCACCTGTCACCCGGGCGTAGGTCGCACCTTGGAGTTCATCCAGCGTAAGTTCTGGTGGCCTACCATAAGAGAAGACGTTGCCACTTTCGTCAATGCTCGCCCCGTGTGCTGCCAGGGCAAATCTTCTCACCTCCGCCCTCAAGGACTCCTTCACCCTTTACCTGTTCCCCACAGACCCTGGTCCCATATCTCGTTGGACTTTATTACTGGCCTTCCTCCATCCCATGGCAATACTACCATCCTAGTCATAATCGACAGGTTTTCAAAGGCGGCCAGGTTCGTCCCTCTGACTAAGTTACCTTCTGCCAAGGAAACGGCTGAGTTGGTAATTAATCATGTGTTCCGAGTCTTCGGCATTCCTCAAGATATGGTTTCTGACAGAGGTCCCCAGTTCGCCTCAAGGTTTTGGAAGGCCTTCTGCCAACTCATGGGGGCTTCTGCCAGTCTATCTTCAGGGTACCATCCGGAGTCCAACGGCCCAACAGAGAGGATGAATCAAGAGCTGGAAACCACCCTCCGATGTATGACTCGTAACAACCCGTCCACATGGTCGTCCTTCATTGTTTGGGCTGAATACGCGCACAACACCTTTCTCTCCTCCTCCACTGGTATGTGTCAGTGCACGAGTGTCAGTTTGGCTATGCCCCTCCATTGTTCCCGGACCAGGAGGCAGAAGTCAGAGTGCCTTCAGCCTTGAAGTTCGTCAGACGCTGTCGGCTTATGTGGAGGAAGACCCGTCTTAATCTTATGCGTTCCTCACAGAGGTACCAACAACAAGCCAACAGACGTCGCCGCCCCCGCTACGGTCCCGAGGAGTGCTCCTGGGTTCCTGCCAAAGACATACTGGACCCTGACCTCATTCGTCAGTTCAGGGACCTCCACACAGAGAGCTGGTAGGAACGTCAGGAGCCGTTCCTAGGGGGGGGATTCTGTCAGGATTTGGCCAGGGTTGTTCCGGTTTTTGGTCACTAGATGCCCCCATTGTGCCTTTTGACCTTTTGTTTTCCCTTGATCCCCATTATTATTTGCACCTGTGCCTCGTTTCCCCTGATTGTATTTAAACCCTTTGTTTTACTCAGTTCTTTGCTCTGTGTTTGTATGTTAGCACCCAGCCCTAGTACTCTGTGAGCTCTTGTTGATCCCGGTGGACTCTGTTGTGGAGTTCTGTTTTTTGTTCTTGTTTGTTTGTTTTTGAGTGTCTTTTGAGGCTTTTTGTGCTGTGCCTTCCACCTTGTGGATTTGCCTTTTTGTCTTGGAGGATTGCCTTTGTTCTTGTGGAATTCCTTTTGAGGTTGTGGAGTTACATGTTTTCCTGAAGAACTTCTCTTTTTACTTCATTAAATACACCGTCTCAAGTACTGCTGTGTCTGCCTCATCTTCTGGGTTCTGTTGACTATTCGTGGCTCAGTTGGTTTAGTGACTGTTTCTCACTCCGGAGACCTGGGTTCGTAACCGGGTCCTGACAGTTTCAATACAGTAACTGTCATCCAAACTGTAGCCTAAGTTTACATCAGGTAATACTGTCAAAGTACACAGTTGTGTACAAAGTGCTGTACAGAAACCCAGCCTAAAACCCCAAACAGCAAGCAATGCAGGTGTAGAAGCACGGTGGCTAGGAAAAACTCCCTACGGTAATACTGTCAAAGTACACAGTTACATTGACAACATGCCTAAACATTTTGACGACCTTGTTCGTGAACAATGACAATGACTTGACACTGACATGATCATTGGCATGAATATTTACTTTTGAGAGATGTACTAAGGATTTTTAGTGACTGACTAGCTTTAGAAACATATCTATTGTATATTGCAGTTTGTACAAATTGTTCTGAGAAATGCACTTATTATTTTGCACATGTTAGGGATGATGTGAAAAATGCACCAAAGCGACTGAGAAACTGTAATTTCAACATGTAACATGGCTCCCATACTGTATGGCAGCTAAAAATATGATCTATATTTTCTTGTTTTCCCATTGCATTTTTCCATTCCATTTTCCATGGGGACCACATGTCACAAAGCATTAGTATCTGCTTCCATATGTATTAAAAAAACATTGCATTGAGTTTCCATGATTTACTACAAATTGCAAAGTAACCTCATGCTGGTACTGTAGGAGCAAACAAATAGATACACCATGTTACATTTCAGAATTGCTAATCATATTGGGAAATGATACAGACTGCACAGAACGCAAGGTGGACAAAATAGCACAGTGATCACTCTCTGCAATTGCTTGTTTATAGATAAATCATGGGGCATGCTGGATTGACTGACAGATAGACAGGCAGGTAGTTGTGCGGACGGACAGACAGACAGACAGACAGGCAGGCAGACAGACAGACAGACAGACAGACAGACAGACAGACAGACAGACAGACAGACAGACAGACAGGCAGGCAGGCAGGCAGGCAGGCAGGCAGGCAGGCAGGCAGGCAGGCAGGCAGGCAGGCAGGCAGGCAGGCAGGCAGGCAGGCATTAATTCCCAATAGCTACATAGCCAGCAAAGCCTTAATCGAGGGTTAGAACATCCGAAATGAGTTCTCAAAGGGGCCAGACGTATTACTTGTTTCTATGGGAGGATGAGGTGGTGGTGGAGAATACAATATATTGATGTACCTCATCCAGGCCCGCTGCCTGTCTTTTGGAACAAAGAGAGAAAGAGAGGGTCATTTGCATGTCACAAGGTGATCCAATGCTTTCTATTGACCTACTCGAGCAAACAACTGATGTGTATAAATTGGATCTGTAACAGCTATGGACGTTTGGTTTCAGGCTTGGTTACGGGAGTGAATTTGTGAGCGCTAATGTGGCGCCGGTCGATCGCAGATTCATTTTGCCATTTAGCCAGGGTCTCTTCCTATTATATTGTTGAAATGAGAGTGCCTTTTCATTCTGTCAAGTTGGTTTAAAGTTAGCTAAATATGGGTGAAAGTGAAATCTAAAAACTGATTGCTCGAAGGTAGAATACAAATAAAGACAGATTACAAGGAAGGTGAGTATGGGCTGAGGTAATGTCATCGTTTCTGTTGGAATAGTCTTTTACTGAATATCACAAATTCGAAATAGTATGAAAAATGTATGCCCTCAGTACTGTAAGTTGCTCTGGATAAGAGAGTCTGCTAAGTGACTAAAATGTAAAATTTTACAAAAATTGCACTTTCAAACAGTTTTGTTCTTTATATAAATGCCAAATCACTTGAATTGTTTTCAGTGTTCAATTCAGTGGCTTAATTTTATGCTGAATATGATACACTTAAATTACGTCCTCGATTGTTATAATTACAACCCAAGTGTTTCCTTCAAAGCACAGTGCAACAGTATAACTTTAGACCGTCCCCTCGCCCATACCCAGGCGCAAACCAGGGACCATCTGCACACATCAACAACAGTCACCCACGAAGCATTGTTACCCATCGCTCCACAAAAGCCGCGGCCCTTGCAGAGCAAGGGGAACTACTACTTCAAGGTCTCAGAGCAAGTGACGTCACCGATTGAAACGCTATTTAGAGCGAACACCGCTAACTAGCTAGCCATTTCACCTCCGTTACAACAGCATCAACACAGCATTCTGATACATGTGACTCTCTGGCCTCTGTGCTTGCTACCTCCTTCACTGTAGACCACAAAACAAGAAAAGAGAACAAAGAGAAAGAGAGAGAGAGAAGGAGGGAAGCAGAGAGTGTGTGCAAAGAGAGGGAGTAATTCCTGCATGTCTTTGCAGCATCAGTCAGGCCTTTTTCACTCTTTACCAGCCACAGATGACCACTGGTGTATTCGTCCTGGCAGCCCGCTACAATTATCATTCGGCAGGAGCAAAGTGCTCTGTTTGATATCTGCCAATGTAATTTAGATTGAACAGTACGTTTTCTTTTTTACCCAGGATTGCACCTGACCCCTCTGCATATGGGGTAAGGATGCTTCCAAAGACAAGATGGTGCCGACAGACAAGGGGCACCCTATTTCTAGCTTCTAGCCAACTTTACAGTATTATTATTATTGATGTTTTGGTATTTCTTACATTATTTGCTCAGAGCGTTTCTTGTATCATTACCTACAGCGGAAAATAACTTTAGGATATTAGATCTGCAGTCAATGACCAGAAATTTGAGCGGATATTCGACTTCCTGACCTGGATCCAGAGGCAGCTGTACTTATCCCAGGGGCTGCACCAAAACGCAGACGCCGTAGAAGAGGTAGTAGGAGTGGGGCCAGACTGCACACTATCCACCGCTTCCGAGTATATGACCTGCTAACGTTCAGTCATTGGACAATAAAGTAGATTAGCTCAGAGCAAGTCTCTCCTTCCAGAGAGACATCAGGGTCTGTAACATACCTTGTTTTACGGAATCATGGCCTTCTCTGGATATAAAGTCCCCGTCCATTCAGCCAGCAGGGTTCTCCATCGTGCGGACAGGAAGAAAAGACTCTCAGGGAAAAAGATAGGCAAAGGATTTTTTTCATGATTAACAACTCGTGGTGTGACTGTGGTAATGTACATGAACTTAAGTCCTTTTGTTCTCCCGATCTGGAATACCTCACCATCAAATGCTGAACGTATTATGGCCAGACAGAATTTTCTTTGGTCATCGTCATTGCCGTGTGTATTCCCCACCAAGCCGACACTGAGACGGCACTCAAGGAACTACACTAGACTATGTGCAAACTGGAAACTGCAGTTTGCAAACTTGAAGCCGCATTTATTGTAGCTTAGGACTTTAATAAAATAAATCTGAAGAAAACGCTACTGGGATTCTATAAACACATCTCCTGAGCTACACACACATCACATATCCTGGTTAATTGTTACTCTCCCTTCCCACCTATAGGCAGAAACCTAAACAGGAAGTACCCGTGGTAAGGACTGTTCAATGTTGGTCTGGCCAATCAAAATCCATGCTTCAAGATTGTTTTGATCATGAGGACTGGGAATTGTTACGGGTCGCCTCTGATAATAGTATTGATGTATACACTGACTCTGTGACTGGGTTCATCAGGAAGTTCTTAGAGGATGTTGTTCATCCTGTGACAATTAGAACTTATCCAAACCAAAAACTCTGGATAGATGGCAGCATTCGTGCAAAACTGAAAGAGAGAACCACCACATTTAACCATGGCGACTGTGCCATGTACGTGTACAAACAGACCAGCTAGGATCACCGTAATGCAATCAAAGAAGCAAAATGACAGTACAGGGACAAAGTGGAGTCCCAAATCAAAGGCTCAGACATGAGACATATGTGGAAGGGTATCCAGACAATCACGGATTATGAAGGGAAAGCCAGCCACTGACACCTTGCTCCCAGATAAGCTAAACAACTATTTTGCCTGCTTCGAGGAAAACAACATCGAGCCGCCAACGTGCTCACGAGGACTGTGTGCTCTCGTTCTATGTGACCAATGTGAGTTGTTGATCCATCCTCAGTTTTCTCCTGTCACAGCCATTAAACTCTGTAACTGTTTTAAAGTCACTATGGGCCTCAATGGCGAAATCACTGAGTGGTTTCCTTCCTCTCAGGCAACTGAGTTAAGAAGCACGCTTGTATATTTGTAGTGACTGGGTGTATTGATACACCATCCAAAGTGTAATTAATAACTTCACCATGTTCAAAGGGATATTCAATGTCCGTTTTTTTTACCCATCTACCAATAGGTGCCCTTCTTTGCGAGTCATTGGAAAACCTCCCTGGTCTTTGTTGTTTAATCTGTGTTTGAAATTCACTGCTCGAATGAGGGATCTTACAGATAATTGTATGTGTACCCCACACATAAAACAATCATATTATTAAACACTATTATTACACACACAGAGTGAGTACATGCAACTTATCATGCGACTTTCACGACTCAGGATATGACCCAGATGCAGACACGGGAGGCGGATAGTACAGTTCTCAGATGATTTATTCGAAACATGAGGCAGGCAAAGGGCAGGTCGAGGGCAGGCAAAGGTTTGCGATCAGGTCAGAGTCAGGCAGGTACAGGACAGCAGGCAGGCTCGGGGTCAGGGCAGGCAGAATGGTCAGAACTGGAAAAAACTAGGAAACAGGAAGGTGGGAAGTAATGCTGGTAAGACCTGACAAGACAAACTGGCAACAGGCAAACAGAGAACACAGGTATAAATGCACAGGGGATAATGGGAAGACGGGCTACACCTGGAGGGGGGTGGAGACAAGCACAAAGACAGGTGAAACAGATCAGGGTGTGACAGCGACGTGTTAAACACATTTTTACACCTGCACTTATTTAGGTTTGCCATAACAAAGGGATTGAATACATATTGACTCAATACATTTTTTTTATTGTTTTGGGGAAGAAAAAACAACAACATAATTCCACTTTTACATTATGGGGTGCTGTGTATGAAACACATCTGAATTTAAATTAAATCAATTAAATCAGGCTGTAACACAACAAAATGTGGAATAAGTCAAGGGGTGTGAATACTTTCTGATGGCGCTGTATATATATATCCGGACACTGACATTGCTTGATCTGATATTTCTCAATTTCTTTCTTTTACCTTTTAGATTATTTGCGTATTGTTTTGCGTTGTTTTCTAAATATTATTACTGCACTGTTGGAGCTAGCAACACAAGCATTTCGCAACACTTGCAATGACTTCAGCAAATCAGGTGACCAATGAACTTGATTTGATTTAGTTGGATGGTGTGATAACAGGATAACTGGAAGGAAGCAACACCTAGGCCTATGTATTGAAAGGATTTTGCCCATGAAGCCAAATGCCTTGTTGTATGCATTCTGACTAGCTGAGCTCTTTAGGTTGAGATCATAGGAAGAGATACTTGATGAAGGCACCTTTTGAAATATGAAATAGATTTCAAAATAATGCAGTAGGCTAAGACACACACACAGAAAAACATATATGAATTATGTTTATGCATACATTATACCTACATCAGTTTCCCAAACTCGGTCCTCGGGACCCCAAGGACTGCACGATTTGATATTTGCCCTAACACTACACAGTTGAATCAAATTTTGAAATCATGATGATTAGTTGATTATTTGAATCAGCTGTGTAGAGTTTGGGAAACCCTGACATACTGTTCTCTCAGCCAGCTTCATGAGGTAATCACCTAGAATGCATTTCAATTAACAGGTGTTCCTTGTTGAAAGTACATTTCTGACAAGGTAGGGGTGGTATACAGAAGATTGTCCTATTTGGTAAAAGTTAATATGATGGCAAGAACAGCTCAAAAAGCAAAGAGAGATGACAGTCCATCATTACTTTAAGACATGAAGGTAAGTCAATCCAGAAAATGTCAGTGCAGTCGCAAAAACCATCAAGCACTATGATGAAACTGGCTCTCAAGAGGACCGCTACAGGAAAGGACGACCCAGAGTTACCTCTGCTGCAGAGGATAACTTCATTAGAGATACCAGCCTCAGAAATCGGTAATTAACTGCACCTCAGATCGCAACCTCACAGAGTTCAAGTAACAGGCACAACTTAACATCAACTGTTCACAGGTGACTGTGTGAATCAGGCCTTCACGATCTAATTGCTGCAAAGAAACCACTACTGAAGAACACCAATACTAAGAAGAGACTTGCTTAGGCCAAGAAACATGAGAAAATTACATTAGACCGGTGGAAATCTGTCCGTTGGTCTGATGAGTCCAAATTTACGATTTTTGGTTCCAACCACTGCGTATTTGTGAGATGCAGAGTAGGTGAATGGATGATCTCCGCATGTGTGGTTCGCCCTGTGAAGCATGGAGGAGGATGTGTGATGGTGTGGGGGTGCTTTTCTGTCTGTGATTGATTTAGAATTCAAGACACACTTAACCAGCATGGCTTCCATAGCATTCTGCAGCGATACGCCATCCTATCTGGTTTGTGCTTAGTGACACTGTTTTTGTTTTTCAACAGGACAATGACCCAAAACACACCTCCCGGCTGTGTAAGGGCTATTTGACCAAGAAGGAGAGTGATGGAGTCCTGCATCAGAGGACCTGGCCTACACAATCAGCCGACCTCAACCCAATTGAGATAGTTTGGGATAAGTTGGATCGCAGAGTGAAGGAAAAGCAGCCAACAAGTGCTCAGCATATGTAGGAACTCCTTCAAGACTGTTGGAAAAGCATTCCAGGTGACTACTACATCATGAAGGTGGTTGAGAGAATGCAAAGCTGTCATCAAGGCAAAGGATGGCTGCTTTGAAGAATCTAAAATCTAAAATATATTTTGATTTGTTTAACACTTTTTTGGTTACTACATGATTCCATGTGCTATTTCAGGTCTTAAGTATATACTGTAGGACTCGTTTTACTGTGGATATAGATACTTTTGTACCTGTTTCCTGCAGCATCTTCACAAGGTCCTTTGCTGTTGTTCTGGGATTGATTTGCATTTTTCTCACCAAAGTAAGTTAATCTCTAGGAGACAGATTGCGTCTCCTTCCTGAGCGGTATGACGGCTGCGATGTCCCATGGTGTTTATACGTGTGTACTATTCTTTGTACAGATGAACATGGTACCTTCAGGCATTTTCATCTGAGATCTTGGCTGATTTTTTTATTGTTGATTTTCCCATGATGTCAAACAAAGATGCACCGCCTTTGAAGGTAGGCCTTGAAATACATTCACAGGTACACCTCCAATTGACTCAAATGATGCCAATTAGCCTATCAGAAGCTTCTAAAGCCATGAAATAATTTTCTTGAATTTTCCAAGCTGTGTAAAAGGCACAGTCAATTTATTGTATGTAAACTTCTGACGCACTGGAATTATGAAACAGTCAATTATATGTAAAATAATCTGTCTGTAAACAATTGTTGGAATAATGACTTGTGTCATGCACAAAGAAGATGTCCTAACCATCTTGTCAAAACTGTAGTTTGTCTACAAGAAATGTGTGGAGTGGTTGAAAAATTAGTTTTAATGGCTCCAACCTAAGTGTATGTAAACTTCAACTGTACATGCAGTATTTGCATATCCAAGGGAAGTGTTTTCCCTCTTTCTCAGATCTTAAACATTTTCAGATCTTAACAATGTTTTGTGTATGATTGTCTTGACCAATATAGAACCTTCTCTCTCTCTCTCACTCTCTCACTCTCTCATCAGTTGATTTGACAGATTTGCATTGGTTCATTGCCAAATTAGTGGCCACTTCATTTACAATTTACAACATTTTCTACTGTGGCGTAACTGGTTTTGACAGTATAAAACAATCTCATAGTGACTCATAGTGACTCATAACCATGATAAGCACAAAGATCATCAAGATATACTCAACCGTAACCACGCAGGCATTTCAACTGAATTTCAAGCCTCACAACCATAAATCCTTTACACCCGAAAGAATCCCTGTTTTGGCCACAGCAAATACATTCTGTTTTCAGCACAAGATGCGGGCAGCTGAGAGGATACAAAGACGTTTAGACATTTTCAATAAGTCACCACTGTCAATTGAAAGGCACATAAAGTTCATATACACTCTTTGCCAAGGATAAAGCCGGGTACAGTCATTTCAGGAAGGGTCCATCTATCAAGCGGTAAAAGTGAACCAGATATGCATTGGGTCATCCCTCTACTTGTCACATCTATAAGAATAGCGAAGCTTGTACATACATCTTCACCCCTGTTTGCCACTGGGGATTAGCTTGAAACCTTGCTATAATTCTGTGGCAACTGCATCCTCCTTTTTACCCCCTGTGTTTATAAATCAATAATCATATACGTTATCATTTGATTATAGAATTTCAGTTGCATTTTCACCTAAGCCCAACGGTGCCTCAACACAAACATTGAAAGTGATGTTGCTGTTTTGCATACCTAGCTACTGTACAACGTATTGCATTTTGTATACTGTGTCGTGTATGGCATGCAGCTGGCAGATGCATCCGTACTATATCAATCTGGCAAATAGATACATACATACTATGTAAACTATGTACACATCACAAAGGGATATACATACAGTAGCAGCACGTTGAGAGGCCAGACTGGATCGTTATGTTGTAATGATGAAGGTGAGTTTTGCTTGTCCTGACATACTCCGAGGAGTTTCTCGGAGCATATGTGGGGTGGCCCGTCCTCTTCTGGCTGTGCCGGGTGGAGATTATAACAGAACATGGCCAAGATGTTCAAATGTTCATAAATGACCAGCATGGTCGAATAATAGTAAGGCAGAACAGTTGAAACTGGAGCAGCAGCATGGCCAGGTGGACTGGGGACAGCAAGGAGTCATGTCAGGTAGTCCTGAGGCATGGTCCTAGGGCTCAGGTCAGTTGAAACTGGAGAAGCAGCATGGCCAGGTGGACTGGGGACAGCAAGGAGTCATCATGTCAGGTAGTCCTGGGGCATGGTCCTAGGGCTCAGGTCCTCCGAGAGAGAGAAAGAAAGAAGGAGAGAATTAGAGAACGCACACTTAGATTCACACAGGACACCGAATAGGACAGGAGAAGTACTCCAGATATAACAAACTGACCCTAGCCCCCCGACACAAACTACTGCAGCATAAATACTGGAGGCTGAGACAGGAGGGGACAGGAGACACTGAGCATTACTATTATTATTACTTCAACAGCATTATCACTTTTATACAGCTGTTTACCAACATATTCAAAGAATGATTGACATATTTGAATTAAAAACTTTAAAAATAATAATTTTTAGCCCTTTTTCATGGTATCCAATTGTTTAGTAGCTTGTCTCATCGCTACAACTCCCGTACGGGCTCAGGAGAGACAAAGGTTGAAAGTCATGCGTCCTCCAATACACAACCCAACCAAGCCGCACTGCTTCTTAACACAACGCCATCCAACCCCAAAGCTAGCCACACCAATGTGTCAGAGGAAACACCATGCACCTGGCAACCTTGGTTAGCGTGCACTGTGCCCGGAGCGTGCACTGTGCCAGGAGTCACTGCTGCGCAATGACACAAGGATTTCCCTACCGGCCAAACCCTCCCTAACCCAGACGACGCTAGGCCAATTGTGCATCACAGCACAGACCTCCCGGTCACGACAGAGCCTGGGCGCGAACCCAGACTCTCTGGTGGCACAGCTGGCACTGCAGTACAGCTCCCTTAACCACTGCGCCACCCGGGAGGCCTAAGAACTTTATTTTGATGAATTTATTCATACTATTTCATCCTTCCACAAGATGTATTCCATACACAAATCTAGGCTACCTGTCACGACTTCAGCCGAGGTCGGTTCCTCTCCTTGTTCGGGCGGTGTTCGGCGGTCGACGTCACCGGTCTTCTAGCCATCGCAGATCCATTTTTCATTTTCCATTTGTTTTGTTTTGTTTTCCCACACACCTGGTGTTCATTCCCTCATTAAGTGTTGTGTATTTAACCCTCTGTTCCCCCATGTGTGGTATTGTTTGTTGTAAGTGCTTGTGCACATGTTGACTGGTGCGCGTCGGGTTTTGTACCCACGTTGAAATTTTCTTGATGCCGTTTGTTTTGGTATTAAACTGCTCCGGCTATTACCTAGTTCTGCTCTCCTGCGTCTGACTTCCCTGCCACCAGTTACGCACCCCTTACACTACCCAAGCCGGATAGTCGGTTGCCAGAGACGCAACCCAGTATTTTTGTTCTGTATTTATGGACACGACCCAGTTGTTCGTTCTAAATGTTCCATTGCCATACTAGCTGGCAACGTTCTTACCCCTTGCTTGTTAGCTAACCAATTATGGCGAACTAACAGTCCCTTCAAAAAAATGCAGCCAGAATGATAGCAAGGTAGCTGCATTTGCATGTTTTTAAACTGTTTTCTAGAAAAATGTATTTGGAGACATGCATAACACTGAGTTAATGAGGCGCGATTTCGCCTGGCATAGAACATGTGCTCTCTCGTCTGGACACTGTAGTTCAGAGGAGCTAGCCAACAACACAGCTAACACAATCACTTCAAACTGAAGCTGGAAAGACTGCAGACTAGCAGCAGTTCATTTTGTTTGACCTTTTTTCAATTACATTTCTTTACATATATCCATAAATAAATAAATAAATAATGCCAGCTGATTCATGATTTTGACTGGCTGAGAAGCGCTGCCTGCCTGTCTGTCTGTCTCGTCCTGACCCGACTCCCAACATGTTCATTACCATGGGACAGCTGGAGATCGAATTTGAATATTGAAACAATGTTGCAACTGTCAGAGAAACAGACAGCAAGGTATATACAAATCTCTGCTGTTGAAAACAAAATGTTAGTTTATTTTTTTTATTTTTATAGTGCATATCAAGTTCATAAATTGCTTGGCTCGGCTGATGAGACAGTGGATTGCTCAGTCAGATGGAACAGAGTAAATAGACATTTTAAGATTTAGATTTTGCCGGTGGTAACTTGTGGAATAGACTGGAATTCAGTTCTAACCAATCAGCAGTCAGGATTATATACCCACCCATTGTATAAACACTTAATACGCACTTACATACACAAGTTTGTGTTACAAGAGTGTGGGGGACTTTCCCTTCAGACTCAAATGCACCATACTGTTCAGCAAATGCTGACCTCAATGGAAAGGAAAGACATGCATCAGTGCAACCTCCACCAAAAACGCTTGTCCTTTCATTGATACAGTACAGTATGTTTAGGTCTATTGAGTGCCACAGACACATGGTGCATTCCAAATAGGTCTCTGGTCAAAAGTAGTGCACTATACAGGAAATAGGGTGCCATTTGGGACTCTTTCACGGAATGAATCCAGCATCCAGCGACTTGACTTTACAGTTAGTGGATTGGCCCCTAGCATCATTGACCTTGTTAGGATCTGCCTCTGAGCAACGCCCAACGAGACGCAGTGAGACTCAGTGAGACCGAGCTCCTTCTCCTGGTCAGCACTTTCTACCCACAGCAATACATCCAAATCTCCCTAAAGAGACCACAAGTCACCGCCAATAATCAGCACACACAAGATGAATGTGAAAAGAATTATTGGTATTCCTTATTCATTTGTTTTCTTTCTTTAATTTTTTATTTATTCTCTCTCTCTCTCTCTCTCTCTCTCTCTCTCTCTCTCTCTCTCTCTCTCTCTCTCTCTCTCTCTCTCTCTCTCTCTCTCTCTCTCTCTCTCTCGCCTTCCTTTAACTTTGAAGTAACAGTATGTTTGTTGAGCTTTGCAGCACAGCTCAAGGACTCAAGCGGAGTGGAAATCAAATGTGAGCTGGATAAGCAGTGAAAGAAATGGAAAAATAAACTAAATCAACAAAGATTTCTGACAATCTTCACTGGATCTTGCACATTAAAGAAAAGCCCGGGGCGTGAATTTTCTCATCTGCGGCAATTAAATGCGCAACTTTTAAACACGGCAAGATCTTATGGATTTTTATTCTAAAGAGCGTAATAAAGTACCATGGAGAGTTTATGTTCTTAAGATGGCATCACAATATGGTTAGAACCTTATCAAGTGTGATGGTTCTATAATTGCCTGACTGTGATGGCTTCATTTTTATTACTGGTATTTGTTTGTTAAGTTTGATCTGAAAGCTTTTCTTTATCGGTCTATTGCCCACAAATGTGCTTTAGAGTTTACATTTGAAGTGGCTATTATTAGATCATTTTTGCAAAGCCTTCATCTAGCCAGTGCATTGAGCCTACGGTGAAATTGATATCTGATGATTAGGCTCAAACGAGGACATATGCATGGCTGTTAAAAAGGCATATCACAAGAGCGAAACTGCAAATGGAAAAACAAATGTATATCTCAAAATGGATTCACCCACATAAGTCAATTTTGAAATGACAGACTTTGATGTGCTACTAACTCTCTCTCAGAAAAGAAAATAGGTATTTTCAGAGGCTATCTAGAAGATAGCGAAGGAGTCAGGCGCAGGACACAGGTAAGAGTAAAAAAAA
Source organism: Oncorhynchus gorbuscha (assembly GCF_021184085.1). Classification (NCBI taxonomy): domain Eukaryota; kingdom Metazoa; phylum Chordata; class Actinopteri; order Salmoniformes; family Salmonidae; genus Oncorhynchus; species Oncorhynchus gorbuscha. The sequence continues at coordinate 46,439,592 of NC_060193.1, forward strand.
CACTGTATTTACTCAATCCACGAACGTAAAATCCCGTTTACAAAACAAGGACAAAACAGGACTCGAACTACAACACACGAAAGACAATCACGCACAAAACAGAAAGGGAAACCAGAGGGTTAAATAAGGAACATAATTATGGGATGGGAACCAGGTGTGTAAACAGACAAAAGAAAAGGAAAAATGAAACATGGATCGGTGGCAGCTAGAAAGCCGGTGACGTCGAACCGCCGAACGCCGCCCGAACAAGGAGAGGGAACAACTTCGGTGGAAGTCGTGACAGGTATAATGTACATCCTCTAGTGGTAGGTGTGTGAGAGAGAGAGTGTGTGATTTCACAGTTAAAAGATTGGACACACCTACTCATTCAAGGGTTTTCTTTTATTTGTAATATTTTTAATATATATACTGAAGACCTGAAATAACACATGGAATCATGTAGTAACCAAAAAGGTGTTAAACAAATAAAAATATATTTTAGATTCTTCAAAGCAGCCATCCTTTGCCTTGATGACAGCTTTGCATTCTCTCAACCAGCTTCATGATGTAGTAGTCACCTGGAATGCTTTTCCAACAGTCTTGAAGGAGTTTCCACATATGCTGAGCACTTGTTGGCTGCTTTTCCTTCATTTTGCGGTCCAACTTATCCCAAACCATCTCAATTGGGTTGAGGTCGAGTGATTGTGTAGGCCAGGTCATCTGATAGAGCACTCCATCACTCTCCTTCTTGGTCAAATAGGCCTTACACAACCCGGAGGTGTGTTTTGGGTCATTGTCCTATTGAAAAACAAATTACAGTCTCACTAAGCACAAACCAGATGGGATGGCGTATCACTACAGAATGCTGTGGTAGCCATGCTGGTTAAGTGTGTCTTGAATTCTAAATAAATCACAGACAGCAAAGCACCCCCACACCATCACACATCCTCCTCCATGCTCCATGGTGGAAACCACACATGCGGAGATCATCCATTCATTATTGGTGTTCTTTAGTAGTGGTTTCTTTGCAGCAATTCGACCCTGAAGGCCTGATTCACTCAGTCTCCTGTGAACAGTTGATGTTAAGTTGTGTCTGTTACTTGAACTCTGTTAGGTGCATCTGAGGTGCAGTTAATTGCCGATTTCTGAGGCTGGTATCTCTAATGGCGGTTAGAAAAGCCAAGGCTAGCTTTTTAATGTCATGTTTTGTCATATATTGTCTTGTCATTATGCTTTCCCTTCTGTTCGTTTCCCCCTGCTGGTCTTATTAGGTTCGTTCCCTTTTTCTATCCCTCTCTCTCCCCCTCCCTCTCTCTCCTCTCTCTATCGTTCCGTTCCTGCTCCCAGCTGTTCCTCATTCTCCTAACTCACTCATTTAGTCTTTTTACACCTGTTCCCTATTTTGTCTTCTGATTAGAGTCCCTATTTCTCCCCTTGTTTTCCACTTCTGTCCTTGTCGGATCCTTGTCTATTGTTCACCGTGCTGTGTCTGTGTATCGCCCTGTCGTGTCGTGTTTCCCTCAGATGCTGCGTGGTGAGCAGGTGTCTGAGTCTGCTACGTTCAAGTGCCTTCCCGAGGCAACCTGCAGTTCTTGATTGAGTCTCCAGTCTGTTCTCGTCATTACGAGTGGAATTATGCCTTATGATTGTAAATTTACGTTACTGGATTAAAGACTCTGTTTTCGCCAAGTCGCTTTTGGGTCCTCATTCACCTGCATAACAGAAGGATCCGACCAAGTATGGACCCAGCGACTATGGATTCTCTCTACTCTACTCTCGAGTTCCAGGGAGCGATGCTCGGCAGACACGAGCAGGAATTGTCTGCTGCTCGTCATGCCATTGAGACCCTGGCCGCTCAGGTCTCCGACCTCTCAGGACAGTATCAGAGTCTTTTTCTCGTGCTACCAGCTACTTCCGGGTCTTCCGAGCCTCCGGAACCTAGGGTTAATAACCCACCATGTTATTCTGGGCAGCCCACTGAGTGCCGCTCCTTTCTCACCCAGTGTGATATAGTGTTCTCTCTCCAACCCAACACAGAGCTCGGATTGCCTACGTCATATCACTCCTTACTGGTCGGGCTCGGCAGTGGGGCACAGCTATCTGGGAGGCAAGCGCTGAGTGTACTAACAATTATCTGAACTTTAAAGAGGAGATGATAAGAGTTTTTGATCGTTCAGTTTTTGGGAAAGAAGCTTCTTGGTCCCTGTCTTCCCTATGTCAAGGTAATCGATCCATAACGGATTACTCTATAGAGTTTCGCACTCTTGCTGCCTCCAGTAACTGGAACGAGCAGGCGTTGCTCGCTCGTTTTCTGGAGGGACTCCACGCTAAGGTTAAGGATGAGATTCTCTCTCGAGAGGTTCCATCCAGCGTGGATTCTTTGATTGAACTCGCTATTCGCATTGAACGACGGGTAGATCTTCGTCACCGAGCTCATAGAAGAGAGCTCGCGTTAACTGTGTCTCCCCTCTCTCGGACACTACCATCTTTCCCCACTGACTCAGGTGTTGAGCCCATGCAGCTGGGGGGTATTCGCATCTCGACTAAGGAGAGGGAACGGAGAATCACCAACCGCCTCTGTCTCTATTGCGGTTCCGCTGGTCATTTTGTCATTTCATGTCCAGTTAAAGGCCAGAGCTCATCAGTAAGCGGAGGGCGACTGATAAGCACTACTAGACGGTCCTCTCCGTCAAGTACATGTACTACCTTACCGGTCCATCTACGCTGGACCGGATCGGCAGCTTCCTGCAGTGCATTAATAGACTCTGGGGCAGAGGGCTGTTTTATGGACGAAGCCTGGGCGCGGGAACATGACATTCCTCTCAGACAGTTAGGGAGCCCACGGTCATGTTTGCCTTGGATGGTAGTCCTCTCCCCAGTATATTATATGAAACACTACCTTTAACCCTCACTGTATCTGGTAACCATAGTGAGACCATTTCTTTTTTGATTTTTTGTTCACCTTTTACACCTGTTGTTTTGGGTCATCCCTGGCTAGTGTGTCATAATCCTTCTTTTGATTGGTCTAGTAATTCTATCCTTTCCTGGAACGTTTCTTGTCATGTGAAGTGTTTAATGTCTGCTATTTCTCCTGTTTGTTCTGTCCCCTCTTCTCAGGAGGAACCTGGTGATTTGACAGGAGTGCCGGAGGAATATCATGGTCTGCGCACGGTCTTCAGTCGGTCCAGAACCAACTCCCTTCCTCCTCACCGGTCGTATGATTGTTGTCCTGTTCTCTTCAAGAAGCGTTTTGCATCCGCTCCTATCCTTGTTGCACCTGACGTCACTAAACCGTTTATTGTTGAGGTTGACGCGTCGGGGGTGGGCGTGGGAGCCATTCTGTCCCAGCGCTCCGATACTGACGATGGGGTCCACCCTTGTGCGTATTTTTCTCATCGCCTGTCACCGTCGGAACGTAACTATGATGTGGCTAACCGCGAACTGCTCGCCATCCGTTTAGCCCTAGGCAAATGGCGACAGTGGTTGGAGGGGGCGACCGTTCCTTTTGTCGTTTGGACTGACCAAAAGAACCTTGAGTACATCCGTTCTGCCAAACGACTGAATGCGCGTCATGCTCGTTGGGCGTTGTTTTTCGCTCGTTTCGAGTTCGTTATTTCTTATTGCCCGGGTACTAAGAACACCAAGCCTCATGCTTTATCCCGTCTCTTTAGTTCTGCTGTGGCTTCTACCGATCCCGAGGGATCCTTCCTGTTGGGCGTGTTGTCGGGTTGACTGTCTGGGGAATTGAGAGACAGGTTAAGCAAGCACTCACGCACACTGCGTCGCCGCGCGCTTGTCCTAGTAACCTTCTTTTCGTTCCTGTTTCTACTCGTCTGGCTGTTCTTCAGTGGGCTCACTCTGCCAAGTTAGCTGGCCATCCCGGCGTTCGGGGTACGCTTGCTTCTATTCGCCAGCGGTTTTGGTGGCCTACTCAGGAGCGTGACACGCGCCGTTTCGTGGCTGCGTGTTCAGACTGCGCGCAGAAGAAGTCTGGTAATTTTTTTTCTGCTTCTGCTCCTGGTCTTGCTGGGTCTCAGTCTGTTCCCTGCCATCGCATCTCTCCTGTTCTTGTTCCTGCCCTTGCTGTGTCTCAGTCTGTCCCTAGTTGTTACTCTCCTGGCCTGTTTGGTTCTGTTTGCTCTTAAGCTTTCAGTTCTCTACCCGTGTCTCATTTTTTTTAGAGTAGTACCCTAGTTTCCCTTTTATCGTTTTCCGTTACGGTCCTGAGGAGAGGAGTTGGGTTCTTTCTCGGGACGTGCTGGACCGTTTGTGATCTATGATTTCCTCCGTTGCCGCCAGTGTTCCTCCTCGAGAGCGCCAGGAGGCGCTCGGTGAGTGGGGGGGTACTGTCATGTTTTGTCATATATTGTCTTGTCATTATGCTTTCCCTTCTGTTCGTTTCCCCTGCTGGTCTTATTAGGTTCGTTCCCTTTTTCTATCCCTCTCTCTCCCCCTCCCTCTCTCTCCTCTCTCTATCGTTCCGTTCCTGCTCCCAGCTGTTCCTCATTCTCCTAACTCACTCATTTAGTCTTTTTACACATGTTCCCTATTTTGTCTTCTGATTAGAGTCCCTATTTCTCCCCTTGTTTTCCACTTCTGTCCTTGTCGGATCCTTGTCTATTGTTCACCGTGCTGTGTCTGTGTATCGCCCTGTCGTGTCGTGTTTCCCTCAGATGCTGCGTGGTGAGCAGGTGTCTGAGTCTGCTACGTTCAAGTGCCTTCCCGAGGCAACCTGCAGTTCTTGATCGAGTCTCCAGTCTGTTCTCGTCATTACGAGTGGAATTATGCCTTATGATTGTAAATTTACGTTACTGGATTAAAGACTCTGTTTTCGCCAAGTCGCTTTTGGGTCCTCATTCACCTGCATAACATTTAAAGCAGAAATTTGCTTCCTGCAACACTAACTCAAAAAAGTTCTGGGACACTGTAAAGTCCATGGAGAATAAGAACACATCCTCCCAGCTGCCCACTGCACTGAAGATAGGAAACACTGTCACCACTGATAAATCCACCAAAATTGAGAATTTCAATAAGCATTTTTCTACGGCTGGCCATGCTTTCCACCTGGCTACCCTTACCCCGGTCATCAACAGCACTGCACCCCCCACAGCAACTCGCCCAAGCCTTCCCCATTTCTCCTTCTCCCAAATCCGTTCAACTGATGTTCTGAAAGAGCTGCAAAATATGGACCACTACAAATCAGCCGGGCTAGACAATCTGGACCCTTTTTTTCTAAAATTATCTGCCGAAATTGTTGCCACCCCTATTACTAGCCTGTTCAACCTCTCTTTCGTGTCGTCTGAGATTCCCAAAGATTGGAAAGCAGCTGCGGTCATCCCCCTACTCAAAGGGGGGGACACTCCCAAACTGCTACAGACCTAGGTTTTCGAAAGCCTAGTCAACAAACAGATTACCGACCATTTCGAATCTCACCATACCTTCTCTGCTATGCAATCTGGTTTCAGAGCTGGTCATGGGTGCACCTCAGCCATGCTCAAGGTCCTAAACGATATCTTAACCGCCATCGATAAGAAACATTATTGTGCAGCCGTATTCATTGATCTGGCCAAGGCTTTAGACTCTGTCAATCACCACATCCTCATCGGCAGACTCGACAGCCTTGGTTTCTCAAATGATTGCCTCGCCTGGTTCACCAACTACTTCTCTGATAGAGTTCAGTGTGTCAAATCGGAGGGTCTGCTGTCCGGACCTCTGGCAGTCTCTATGGGGGTGCCACAGGGTTCAATTCTTGGACACACTCTCTTCTCTGTATACATCAATGAGATTGCTCTTGCTGCTGGTGAGTCTCTGATCCACCTCTACGCAGAAGACACCATTCTGTATACTTCTGGCCCTTCTTTGGACACTGTGTTAACAACCCTCTTCCTATTTCGCAACAAAGCATCCGTCACTCATGCTGCCAAACATACCCTTGTAAAACTGACCATCCTACCAATCCTCGACTTTGGCGATGTCATTTACAAAATAGCCTCCAATACCCTACTCAACAAATTGGATGCAGTCTATCACAGTGCTTTCCGTTTTGTCACCAAAGCCCCATATACTACATTTAACATTTACATTTAAGTCATTTAGCAGACGCTCTTATCCAGAGCGACTTACAAATTGGTGCAATCACCTTATGACATCCAGTGGGACAGTCACTTAACAATAGTGCATCTAAAACTTAGGGGGGGGGTGGGGTGAGAGGGATTACTTAACCTATCCTAGGTATTCCTTAAAGAGGTGGGGTTTCAGGTGTCTCCGGAAGGTGGTGATTGACTCCGCTGTCCTGGCGTCGTGAGGGAGTTTGTTCCACCATTGGGGGGGCCAGGGCAGCGAACAGTTTTGACTGGGCTGAGCGGGAGCTGTACTTCCTCAGTGGTAGGGAGGCGAGCAGGCCAGAGGTGGATGAACGCAGTGCCCTTGTTTGGGTGTAGGGCCTGATCAGAGCCTGGAGGTACTGAGGTGCCGTTCCCCTCACAGCTCCGTAGGCAAGCACCATGGTCTTGTAGCGGATGCGAGCTTCAACTGGAAGCCAGTGGAGAGAACGGAGGAGCGGGGTGACGTGAGAGAACTTGGGAAGGTTGAACACCAGACGGGCTGCGGCGTTCTGGATGAGTTGAAGGGGTTTAATGGCACAGGCAGGGAGCCCAGCCAACAGCGAGTTGCAGTAATCCAGACGGGAGATGACAAGTGCCTGGATTAGGACCTGCGCCGCTTCCTGTGTGAGGCAGGGTCGTACCCACCATTGCGACCTGTACGCTCTCGTTGGCTGGCCCTCGCTTCATACTAGTCGCCAAACCCACTGCCTCCATGTCATCTACAAGACCCTGCTAGGTAAAGTCCCCCCTTATCTCAGCTCGCTAGTCACCATAGCATCTCCCACCTGTAGCACACGCTCCAGCAGGTATATCTCTCTAGTCACCCCCAAAACCAATTATTTCTTTGGCCGCCATTCTCTGCTGCCAATGACTGGAACGAACTACAAAAATCTCTGAAACTGGAAACACTTATCTCCCTCACTAGCTTTAAGCACCAACTGTCAGAGCAGCTCACAGATTACTGCACCTGTACATAGCCCACCTATAATTTAGCCCAAACAACTACCTCTTTCCCTACTGTATTTTATTTATTTATTTATTTTGCTCCTTTGCACCCAATTTTTATTTCTACATTTTTATTTGCACATTCTTCCATTGCAAATCTACCATTCCAGTGTTTTACTTGCTATATTGTATTTACTTTGCCACCATGGCCTTTTTTTTGCCTTTACCTCCCTTATCTCACCTCATTTGCTCACATCGTATATAGACTTGTTTGTACTGTATTATTGACTCTTTGTTTGTTTTACTCCATGTGTAACTCTGTGTCGTTGTATGTGTCGAACTGCTTTGCTTTATCTTAGCCAGGTCGCAATTGTAAATGAGAACTTGTTCTCAACTTGCCTACCTGGTTAAATAAAGGTGAAATAATGAAGTTATCCTCTGCAGCAGAGGTAACTCTGGGTCGTCCTTTCCTGTAGCGGTCCTCTTGAGAGCCAGTTTCATCACAGTGCTTGATGGTTATTGCGACTGCACTGACATTTTCTGGATTGATTTACCTTCATGTCTTAAAGTAATGATGGACTGTCATCTCTCTTTGCTTTTTGAGCCCTTCTTCTGCATACCACACGTACCTTGTCACATCACAACTGATTGGCTCAAACATATTAAGGAGGAAAGACATTCACAAATGTACTTTTAACAAGGCACACCTGTTAATTGAAATGCATTCTAGGTGGTTACCTCATGAAGCTGGTTGAGAGAACGCTAAGAGTGTGCAAAGCTGTCATCAAGACAAGGCAACGGGTGGCTACTTTGAAGAATCTCAAATATAAAATCTATTTTGATTTGTTTAACACCTTTTTTGTTACTGCATGATTCCATGTGTTATTTCATAGTTGTGTCGTCTTCTGTACAATGTAGAAAATAGTAAAAATTAAGAAAAACCCTTGAATGAGTAGGTGTGTCCAAACTTTTGACTGCTACTGTACATATTGGCCTGGTAAAAATTCTTAAGTTCTGGTCATTTGAACATGTATTCACATGACTTGATTCATGAAATGTGTAAGAAACAATATCCCCATGTGTCCAAAGACTAAAATACGTAAAGTACGATACACAAACGTCTGTAGTTCACATAAGACAATAAGTTGAATCATATATTTGGCATATTTGGGCTAAGAACTGATCAAATAACAATACTATACTCCTTCAAACAATTTCATTCTGAAATGTATTTCAAAATACATATGCTGACATCGTTTAAATATTTTCTTTACATTTTCTCAAAATTCCATCTTTAATTGACTTTGGAAGTATAATAGATTACGACAAGCTTACAATGTCAGTGTGGCCTGTCTAGACACTTGTATTACGTTGACACCAAATTTCATGCATTTACACCAAACAGAATTGGTTCAGTGGCGCATTTTGATATTGTCCTAAATATGGTACAAGGACGTGAATGGGTAATCGTTGGACAACAAAAGTAGGCTGTAATGATGAGCGTATAAAACTATTGACTCTTAAAGTGTGATGTTTTCTGTCGATTACTGTAATACAGCGTGCGTCATAACGGGAGGTCCAAGACAGATTGGATTCATTCACATACAGGGAGGGACCAGGGAATCTGGTCACAAAACGGACACAGTGGGCAGATGAGACACATTTTATTACCACGTGTAGGCGCAACAAAACTCGATCCAATACTGATCGGATCATCTTGATCGGATGATGACAACCACATGTTAATGCAAGGTGTTAACTTTTCCCACAATTAGCAAAACCTTACACTCAAGGAGCAAAACACAAGGCTAGATTTGCACAACTGTAAGCACATTGTCAGCTTCACACTATTTGCAAAACATTACACACAGTGATTTGCAAAACATGAAACACACCTGTATACATCAGACACAGAAGTATATCATGGTGTCACTTCCTTGCAATTCCAAAGCATTGACTGTCAGATTACCACACCTATGAGCCAATCTGTTAAATACAGCCATCAGGTGCACAAACACATGTTTGCTAAATTGTAGACACACCAATCAGGTTTAAGCACTATAAAAATGCAGCAGGTAGGTTCACCTGCCTTCAACCAAAATGGAAGGAGTCAGAAGAAGAGTGAGGGTGAGAGGAGGAGTACACAGAGGAGGAGAAGGAGGTAGAGGAAGAGGCCGAGCCAGAGGTCGAGGAAGACCTGAAGCAGGAGGAGAACGTGCACAAAGAAGAAGAGGACCAAACTTATCAAATGACATTCGCGAAACACTAGTGGACCATGTTGTGAACCACGGATTGATGCTGAGGGAGGCTGGACTGAGAGTTTAGCCAAATCTTAGCAGATATACAGTGGCATCTGTCATAATGACTTTTCGACAGGAAAACAGGTAAAAGAAGATCTGTCTACACTTACAGGAATCAGCCGCTTATTGTCTGCACCATATCAGCACTTGTGATACCCCTTCCTGTGACATTGTACAGTAAGTTACATGTATTAATCTCTACCAAGGTTTGAGGGTCGGGAACGACAAGGAGTAAGGGGGCCGATATTCACGCAAGAACAAGAGCGAGATAATAAACATGGTTTTGGCCAATAATGCTATCAGGCTCAGAGAACTACAAGCCAACATTATCGGTGACCATGCCATTTTCAATAATGTCCATCGAATAAACCCTAAACCCTATCGAATAGTTTTTCTCTGCATGGCGGTGGAAGGTTTACGATCTCCAGCCCCAGGCTCAGGTACTCCTCATTCAGGCCATGGAGGACGCCTGTGACCAAGTCGATGCCGCAGCTGTGCAAGGATGGATTCGACATTCAAGACGTTTCTTCCCACGTTGTCTTGCTAATGACGATATTGCTTGTGATGTTGATGAAATTCTCTGGCCAGATCCAGCTAGGAGAAGAGATAATGTATAGTATGTTTACTGTAGTATTTTCTGTTTCCTCAGTCTGCAGCATCGGTCTTGTGTAGTGTTTGTATAGTTGCACTTTCTCTGTGTACTTCATTTACAGCACTCTAATCACTGACACTTAGACTTGCAGAAAGTGTTTTAGGTTGGCAACAGCAGTGTGTAACTGGTTCAAAAAGTCATATGAAATGTGTGTGTTTCGTATGGTAACAAAATGTTATTTTTAATGAAGTCGTGTATAGTTTTGACAAGTGTTCCATTTTGCAAATGATCTGAAGTGTTGTGCTACTTTGGTGTAGGGTTGTCCTAATTGTGTGTAGTGTTGACAAACCAGGCCCTGTTTTCAAAATTGTGCTTCAACAATTGAAAAAAAACTGTCTTAATAAAAAGGATTTGAAATGTTTTTTTTTTTTGTGGCCATGACTTTACTTCTACTGAACATATAGCAGGAGGATGTAGCAGGTTGGATTTCTTCTGTGTGTTTGCGAGTGATGCCAACAGTCAGTGGGTATGAATGGGATCTCTTGTCATTATTGCTGTTTTCATCCACTTAATTGGATATCTCAGGCTGATAGCAATTGTTTTTGTCCACACACCCCCCACCTCTCACTGTCTGGATGTGTCACTGATTCTGTGGAGGCATTTATTCACACATTCACACGCACACGCACACACACACTTGAAAACAGGTGTCATTGGAATGAAGTTACAATCTGGATTATTCATGATAATTACTCATCGTTTCCGTTATGATAATTGATGTTGAAATGAGACCAGATTTAATTCATCTTAATTAAACAATACATCCTCTTTAGCGGAGGGTAGAAGTGTACTGTTTGTTCCACGCGCCCAGGTATTCATCAGGCTAGATCAGTTGTACTGTAGTCAACCAGTATTTCCCCTTTTATGCTGTAGCTTTTGCCCATAGGGCCCATTTGGGACACAGACAGGACCGTAACTGATGAGAATGACAGGAAAAATCCTTTTAAAAAAAAGGAACCTTTTTTTTAACCTTAAGAACAGTCCCAGCAGCCCATTTCAAGGTGAACAAGTGGTCTGAGTGCACCGCTAAAGATTGTTTAGTGAGCACTGCATGATCTGGTTCACTTCCTGTTCCTGTCCAGACTCTTTAATTAAGGCACCAAATGTGAAAGAACAATCTCCTGTGGATTAACACCAGCTATAGCCCAATGAGAGGACAGATGTGGGCATTCCCGTGTGGATTGCTCAATGACAGATGTGAAGATCGCCTGTTAATTAATTGACATCAGCTATCACCCAATGAGACGGCACCATTCACCAGGTGGATCCGCCCAGTCATACGAGCATGTTGTTCACGTGTTCATTTTCTTCTATGAGAATCTCGAGGAAATCCATATTTTGGGGGATTTTGGCAATTTTGTATTATTATTATTATTTTTTACCTTTATTTAACTAGGCAAGTCAGTTAAGAACAGATTCTTATTTTCAATGACGGCCATTTCACTACATCCATCGAGTCTGATTAACTTGTGGATACCATTGTTATGTCTCTGTGTACAGTATGAAGGAAGTTAGAGGTAGTTTCGTGCACCAATGCTAACTAGCCTTAGCGCAATGACTGGAAGTCTATGGGAATCTCATGCTAGTAGATACCATTAGACTTCCAGTCATGGTGCTAACCAGTGGTGGGCCGTCAGGGCCAGCAAGGCCTTCTCTGCTGGCCTAAACATCATCAGAATATAATTTTTTTTAAATATATTTTCCCACAAATATGTATTAAATTATTTCCCAGAGTAAGAGTTACACTCTTCATTTCATAGCGTGCCTCTTGGTTGCACTGCTTCCAGCCCCAGGTTGAGATTTGGAGGGCTGGTCTTTATGTTAGATCTTTTATCCAATCATATTCAGCCATCATGTGTTGCCAGGGGTCTAAAATCTGCCCCCAGGCCTTCAGAATCAACAGTGCGGGCGCTTGTAGCTTAAAGTGAATGGAAATTAAAATTTAGTGTCAACCAATCAGCTTTAGAGTTGGCTATTGTACACCTGCTGGCTGGCTCCAGTGTTACACAGGAGCCAGCTAGCAGGCGTAGTGCGTGCACGTCTTTTGATTGGATTACCAATATTGAGAGGCAGGTCCTATATGGGCAGGTCTCAGAACTAGGACACTGAAATTGAATTAATTCGCGTACTACTAAGCTGTTTTTTCAATCCACAATGGCGGAAGGAGAAGATATCGATTTGGTCGAGGATATAATTATAACGCCATTCTCAAGACAAACTTTTCAAGAAAACTTAGACATTGTCAGGAGAGGTAGACGCCGACGCTACAAAGCCTGTCACAGGCGGGAAAGGAGTTCGTTCGCCACTTTCAACTATGAATGACTCACAGGCTCCGAGAAGCACTGCAAACTGTACTGCTGGGAATGCCTATTATTTGCAAGTGATCGATTTGGTGTTTCGAGCCACACTTGCTTTACAAACCTGAGTTGTCTAACCAAGGCAGCAACGAGACACCAAAGTACGGCTGGGCACTTACAAACAATGGTGCTTTTGAAAACTTTTGGGGACACCCGAGTGGATCTACAGCTCAACGAACAAGCGCGCAGGGCAACGAAGCTGCACAATGAAGAGGTATTGTACTGGTTATACTGCGTTTCTGTCTAAATGTATAGTGTCTAGAGCCATGGCATCATAATGATGGTAATAAGAGGTGGATTAATTCGGGTGGTTCTGTGTAGGACTTCACTGAAGGCCCAGGCCCCAGAACCATGGCACGCTACTGGTGCTAACACTAGTTAGCAGTTGCACTAGTTAGCAACATCCTTCAAACTGCATGCAGAGACATACAAAGAGTATCCACAAGCTCATCTGACTCTGGGGAAGTAGATAAATGGCCTCATTGCCAAAATCCCAAAGCATCCCTTTAAAAGTCAAGCTTCATGACTCCTTTTTTGTCGGATGCACATGCACATAGCTTAGTGGTACCCCCCCTTCAAGACGGTTCTTAGACTCTTATGGGTTCAAATCCTTTCCCCTTTTCAAAACACTGTGAGCCAGGAAAACAGAATACGGTACACTTTTAAATTCTGCAAGACAAACACGCCTTGCAGCATAGATGTTGTTATCCTTTTCTCTGTGAAAATCGAACAAAGCTTTAAAGCAGAGTGATGGAGCAGAGCAGAGCGGATCTCCATCCCTCCAGAAAGTGCTGACTTTACGGTGAAAAATGGTAATAGATTCTCAAAGCAGAGGGCCGGCCATTACAGGGCCAGCATGCAAACGACGGGTGAATAAGTAATCTACAAGGTGTTAGTGAGCCCTGGGTTTAGAGAGAGAAAGGGAATGGGAGGGAGAGAGAGAGGGGGTTGGGGGGGGGCTCTCCTCTTCCCCACCGGCCAGGCATGATGCTAAAGCACCGTAACGTTCGGTCTGGTAATTACATATTGATTTGACTCTGTCGATGGGTATTCTGAACTAGTGTCCTCCTCTCCTCCCCTGAAAGAGAGAATGCAAGAAAAGTCTGAAGTCGTCTTGTTAACAGCCAAATGTAATATCATCGTATAGGAGTGGAGAGGAGAGGACGGAGAAAAAGGTAAACTCTGCTGATGAATAATTACTTTGATGTCGCTCAGAGCAGTGAGGAAGAGAAAGAGCAATTTGTAACTATTGATACGGGAGAAACAACACATTTCAATAACCTCGGATGAGAAAAGCCACTGTAGCTTCATGTTGGTTTATCAATGTTTTAAAGATGAGTATATTATGGAATTGATACACCATCCAATTTGCGAATGGAAATGTGAATTTCATGATTGAAAATGTTTCATTTGAACTCTTCCCATATTTATGATTCATGACACATTTTCCCAAGTACAAGTGAAGCTACTTCAAAGGGTACACAGAGTGGAACATGCCAGTGTTCTGGTGGAATGACTGAAGTGAAGAGAGAAATGAGACTCAGAAGAGCCAGAGCTTTACGTTTCAATGAGGACCCTTGTGACATATAATGGACAAAGATTTCAGACAGTAGAAAACATCTTGAGGTCATGTTGTTATAAGAGAGACTTGCCTAGTTAAATAAAGGTAAAGAGCTCTCTCTCATTCAGCCAAGGCGTTTGCTTCAGAGAGTGACAGGGAGAGAGAGAGAAAGAGAGACAGACTGATACTGTGGCTATATGCATGTTCACACTAAAGTGAAGAACAAAGGTTAGAAGTATCAACAGGCTAAGCATTTGCTTTGGAGTGCGATCCAAGTAAGGCTCTCTGTCCAGACCCGCGTCCCAAATGGCACCCTATTTTACTAGACAGCCGAATCCTTTTGATCAGGGCCCACAGGGCTCTCGCCAACAGTGTTGCACTATATGGGGAATAGGGTGCCATTTGGGACGCAGGCTATCTATCCAGTTCAATGTTGGAATTGTTAAAAGGGGGAGAGGAAACATGAAAGACTCTGAAAGCTCGGAGTATAAATATGAATATTTGTAATGTTGTTTGTGCATCACTTCTTCATAGGAACATAATAACATGTATCTCAGGGGCGTAACGGATGATTGCACATAAAACGGGTGGTAATTAACTAGTTCCGACTCAAAGAATAACCATTACGTATGTTCACACAAACAAGCAAATACATGAATTACTTGCCATGATATAGAATGAACATGCTGTTAATGATATAGAAGCAACATGTTTCATAAAGTATAGTAATGACATGGGAAATAAAGTATCTATACAACCCTGAAGGGCCGATTAAATTGAAATCAGATCAAGTTAATTATAGTGTGTACATGCACCATGATAATAGCTGTGTTGTATATATTAACACTATTATATTATGCACATAGAATGAAGCAATTATTTGCTTGTTCAGCATGGTTGTCTTGAGATTTTGTGCAGTGAATTATCTGAAGTAAACAACTGAGCATTATTAAATATCGCAAAAGTAGACCGATCCTAAGGCTCCATTTCCTACAAGGGAGAACATCAAAAGATACTGCCGAAGTTAAATCCCCTATTATACATTATTATTGTGAAATCAATTGCTTCTTTTTCACAACGGATCACACAGTCAGACTTGGCAACAATATTACACATTTAATCTCACAGTTTACACCGAAACACTTATGTCAAGATGCCAGACGGCTATACATTTTGTCTCCTGGCATCTCTATTACCAAGTGACTCACCTCAGGTTCCTTTGTCAGGGATCTGTACCAACACACCTTCCTCCCTGCTACGCTGATGTATGTGCCATTAAGTGAAACAGACAGGCCAAGGCTTTGCATATGGTGATTTAGGCAGGCCTTGAGTCAGCGATTTTACGTTCCTAATGGTTTTCAGCTGTGGTGGATTGCTAAGGGATGAGTCCCTGAGGTGAAGTTTTTGTGTTATAGCTCAGTTAACAATGAGGCCAAACAGTTCCTCAATCATTTGGGCTCCTCTAGGCTGAGACTGTGACTGATGACGATCAAAGAGATCAACCAACGTGTGAATGCAATTTGTGCTGCTACAGTGGTAAATATGAACATAACATATTATTCCAAATTAAACAAACACACCCACCTCGGTCTCATGGTTTTAAATACAATCTTCCCCCATGTGGCTTCATTTGTCATCCTGGGACTGTCCCGTATTTCAACCCCTTTTTTTGGTGTCCTTACATTTCTTTCAACAAAAAATGTAATTTTGTCAGCAGTCGCCGAATGTCATTACACTTTTTGGTGTTTTAATACTAATAATAATTTATTAAACTTTTATAGCATTTTTCATTACAGACAGAATCTCAAAGCGCTTGTTAAGCAAGATAACTAACAAGAAGTCATTTGAAAATAAATATAGGTTACACCAATAGCTAGATCAGATAGACCAGGGATGGGCAACTCCAGTCCTCGGGAGCCCGGATTGGTGTCACACTTCTTCCCCATAAAACAAAGCTGATTCAACTAATTGCATTCTAAACTGAAGATCATGATTAGTTGATTATTGGAGTCAGGTGTGTTAGCTGGTACTGGAGCAAAAGTGTGATACCAATCAGGCCCCAGAAGACTGGAGTTGCCCATCCCTGAGCTAGATCAAGTCTGTTTGAGTGCTTCTTGAAGCCTCCAGCAGATAGGCAGCCGCGGTCATGAGAGGATCTAGAAGCTCATAGTCACTGAAGATGGTGGTCGCCGTCTGCAGCTTCAACAGAGTACGGAGTAAATGGTCTGAATACTTATGTAAATGTTATATTTCATTTTTTTGTCATTATGGGATATTATGTGTATACTGATGAAAAAACAACAACTATTTCATCAATTTCAGAATTAGGCTGTAATGTTAAAAATGTGTAAAAAGTAAAGGCGTCTGAATACACTATGTGTTTTTCAATAACAGTCCTAGAATGTTCTCTGAAGATTACTAAAGTTTTCTTGTGGTTGTTATGGAACGTTATTTATTTGAACAATTTGAGAACATTCCCAGTTGGAGAACATTCCTAGAACATCACCAAAACTGTACTTAAATGCAACCCTGTTTGAGCATTTAGGAAACGTTCTGTTAAAGTAATGACATACAAAGAAAACAACACTTTTTTTTGTGCTGAGAATGTTCCAAAGCCAAGCAGCTATCCTGCACCATCCCCAGAAAGTTGTGAGAAGGTTGTATTCAAAACAACCATAGGACCACCCCGCTCTTACCAACCTCTGAGAAACATATTGCTCTCAGAATGTTACGTGCTAGATTGGATCTACTAGCTGATACGTCATGTTGTTGAGGCTCACAATTCTTTATCTGCAGGTAATTAAGTATTCTATACCATTCAGTGCTGGAAGGACGGTCAAGAACCCATTTACATGTTAGCATCGAGCTCTCCTCCTCAATCAACTCTCTCAGACTTTTTAATGAATTTTAATGCACTTGTGACATTCTCAAGGCTAAGAGTCATGCAGGCAGGAGATTCACTCCTATATGTAGCCTAGTAACTTGAGCAGGTAATCCTTAGCAAGCAAAACAGTGTCTATGTCCCAAACGGTACCCCTATTCCCTATATACTGCACTACAGTTATGCACTAGGTAGGGCATAAAGTGCCATTTTGAACATAGCCAGTGATGAATAAGTATACTGGATTATTACAGATTTAATAACAGGTGGATTAACATATCAAACTACTAATCAGAAAAGAGAAGACTATGATAATTGCAATAGATTGAACACACATCAGACAGAATCATAGAGGTATTCCATCTCTGTCCAGCTATTTTGATTGATTAAGTCCCTTTGACACCTTCCCTCATAATCATGTGTACTTACCTAGATCATTATTTTACATTATAAACTGGGTGGTTTGAGCGCTGAATGCTGAATGGCTGAAAGGCCTGGTATATCAGAACGTATACCATGGGTATGACATTATTTTTGTTTTTATACTGTTCTAATTACGTTGATAAGTTTATAACAGCAATAAGGCACCTCAGGGGTTTGTGGTATATGACCATTATACCAGGCACTCCACATTGCATCGTGCGTAAAAATAGCCTTTCATTGTGGTATATTGACCATAGACCACACCCCCTCGCGTATAATTGGTTAATTATATCGCTGATAAAGCTGTCTTTGCCCTTTGCTTTCCTATCTCTGTATGCTCCACCTTTGCTGTGTTGTCCCTCTATCTGTTGCTCTATTTTTCTACCTCCCTCTACATTCTGTATCGCAAATCCTTTACATCCCTCTACCTCCTCCATGCTCCTCCCTCCAGTCAGACCTTCTTCCCCCCGTTCGACCTGTAACATCAATATTAAGCCCTTTATGTGATCCTGGGCTGGTTCGATATCACTGGGAGCTCTTTTTGGTCCGGGCCCTCTTGGGCCCCTCCTGAGCAAATACGATATTGAAGGGGGGACAAATGAAATGCCGCTGTGAACATATATAGACTCTGCCACGCTATAGTTTGCACTGGGCTCTCTGGGATTTTGCATGTAGAGCAGGGGGAAGGGAGAAACACCTCTGTTGTGAACTTGTGTGTGGCAGTCAGAGAGAGACAGAGACGGGAGAAATGGGAGAGAACAGAGAGAGTTAAAGAGATTTGTCCTTCCTGTGCTATATGTCATATTTAAATAACTCCTTGTAAGATAGTGACATTATAAAGGTTGCCACAGTTTTTAATTATACTGAACAAAAATATACATTTTTACTGAGTTACAGTTCATATAAGGAAATCAGTCAATTGAAATAAATTCATTAGCCCATAATCTATGGATTTCACATGACTGGGGATGCAGATATAAATCTGTTGGTCACAGATACCTTAAAAAAAAAGGTAGGGGCGTGAAACAGTCAGTATCTAGTGCCACCACCATTTGCCTCATGCAGCGCAACACATCTCCTTCACATAGAGTTGATCAGGCTGTTGATTGTGGCTTGTGGAATGTTGTCCCACTCCTCTTCAATGACTGTGCGATGTTGCTGGATATTGGCGGGAACTGGAACACTCTGTCAGACACGTCAATCCAGAGAATTCCAAACATGCTCAATGGGTGACATGTCTGGTGAGTAGGCAGAACTGGGAAATGTTCAGCTTCCAGGATTCTATACAGATCCTTGCGACGTGGGGCAGTGCATTATCATGCTGAAAAATGAGGGGATGGTGGCAGATGAATGGCACAACAATGGGCCCCAGGATCTCATCACGGTATCTCGTGAAATAAAATTGCCATCGATAAAATGCAACTGTGTTCGTTGTCCGTAGCTGATGCTTGCTCATAACATAACCCTACCGCCACCATGGGGCACTCTCTTCACAACGTTGACATCAGCAAACTGCTGGCCCACACAACGCCACACATGTGGTCTGCGGTTGTGAGACCGGTTGGACGTAGTGCCAAATTCTCTAAAACTACGTTGGAGGCAGCTTATGGTAGAGAAATGAACATACAATTCTCTGGCAACATCTCTGGGGGACATTCCTGCAGTCAGCCTGGAAATTGCACGCTCCATCAAAACTTG
Source organism: Oncorhynchus gorbuscha (assembly GCF_021184085.1). Taxonomy (NCBI): domain Eukaryota; kingdom Metazoa; phylum Chordata; class Actinopteri; order Salmoniformes; family Salmonidae; genus Oncorhynchus; species Oncorhynchus gorbuscha. Next base: position 46,458,492 of record NC_060193.1, read on the forward strand.
AGACATTTATGGCATTGTGTTTTATGACAAAACTGCACATTTCTAGAATGGCCTTATATTGTCCCAAGCACAAGGTGCACCTGTGTAAATATCATGCTGTTTAATCAGCTTCTTGATATGCCACACCTGTCAGGTGGATGGATTATATTGGCAAATGAGAAATGCTCACTTACAGGGATGTAAACAAATTTGTGCACTAAATCTGAGAGAAATAAGCTTTCTGGGCTCTTTTATTTCAGCTCACTTTATACTTTACACTTCACACTTTACATGTTGCGTTTGTACATTACATTACATTACATTTAAGTCATTTAGCAGACGCTCTTATCCAGAGCGACTTACAAATTGGTGCATTCACCTTATGACATCCAGTGGAACAGTCACTTTACAATAGTGCATCTAAATCTTAAAGGGGGGGTGAGAGGGATTACTTATCCTATCCTAGGTATTCCTTAAAGAGGTGGGGTTTCAGGTGTCTCCGGAAGGTGGTGATTGACTCCGCTGTCCTGGCGTCGTGAGGGAGTTTGTTCCACCATTGGGGGGCCAGAGCAGCGAACAGTTTTGACTGGGCTGAGCGGGAGCTGTACTTCCTCAGTGGTAGGGAGGCGAGCAGGCCAGAGGTGGATGAACGCAGTGCCCTTGTTTGGGTGTAGGGCCTGATCAGAGCCTGGAGGTACTGACGTGCCGTTCCCCTCACAGCTCCGTAGGCAAGCACCATGGTCTTGTAGCGGATGCGAGCTTCAACTGGAAGCCAATGGAGAGAATGGAGGAGCGGGGTGACGTGAGAGAACTTGGGAAGGTTGAACACCAGACGGGCTGCGGCGTTCTGGATGAGTTTAAGGGGTTTAATGGTACAGGCAGGGAGCCCAGCCAACAGCGAGTTGCAGTAATCCAGACGGGAGATGACAAGTGCCTGGATTAGGACCTGCGCCGCTTCCTGTGTGAGGCAGGGTCGTACTCTGCGGATGTTGTAGAGCATGAACCTACAGGAACGGGCCACCGCCTTGATGTTGGTTGAGAACGACAGGGTGTTGTCCAGGATCACGCCAAGGTTCTTAGCGCTCTGGGAGGAGGACACAATGGAGTTGTCAACCGTGATGGCGAGATCATGGAACGGGTGGTTCAGCTTGAGGTGGTGATCCGTCATCCACACTGATATGTCTGCCAGACATGCAGAGATGCGATTCACCACCTGGTCATCAGAAGGGGGAAAGGAGAAGATTAATTGTGTGTCGTCTGCATAGGAGAGACCATGTGAAGTTATGACAGAGCCAAGTGACTTGGTGTATAGCGAGAATAGGAGAGGGCCTAGAACAGAGCCCTGGGCGACACCAGTGGTGAGAGCGCGTGGTGAGGAGACAGATTCTCGCCACGCCACCTGGTAGGAGCGACCTGTCAGGTAGGACGCAATCCAAGCGTGGGCCGCGCCGGAGATGCCCAACTCGGAGAGGGTGGAGAGGAGGATCTGATGGTTCACAGTATCGAAGGCAGCCGATAGATCTAGAGGGATGAGAGCAGAGGAGAGAGAGTTAGCTTTAGCAGTGCGGAGCGCCTCCGTGATACAGAGGAGAGCAGTCTCAGTTGAATGACTAGTCTTGAAACCTGACTGATTTGGATCAAGAAGGTCATTCAGAGAGAGATAGCAGGAGAGCTGGCCAAGGACGGCACGTTCAAGAGTTTTGGAGAGAAAAGAAAGAAGGGATACTGGTCTGTAATTGTTGACATCGGAGGGATCGAGTGTAGGTTTTTTCAGAAGGGGTGCAACTCTCGCTCTCTTGAAGACGGAAGGGACGTAGCCAGCGGTCAGGGATGAGTTGATGAGCGAGGTGAGGTAAGGGAGAAGGTCTCCGGAAATGGTCTGGAGAAGAGAGGAGGGGATAGGGTCAAGCGGGCAGGTTGTTGGGCGGCCGGCCGTCACAAGACGCGAGATTTCATCTGGAGAGAGAGGGGAGAAAGAGGTCAGAGCACAGGGTAGGGCAGTGTGAGCAGAACCAGCGGTGTCGTTTGACTTAGCAACGAGGATCGGATGTCGTCGACCTTCTTTTCAAAATGGTTGACGAAGTCATCTGCAGAGAGGGAGGAGGGGGGGAGGGGGAGGAGGATTCAGGAGGGAGGAGAAGGTAGCAAAGAGCTTCCTAGGGTTAGAGGCAGATGCTTGGAATTTAGAGTGGTAGAAAGTGGCTTTAGCAGCAGAGACAGAGGAGGAAAATGTAGAGAGGAGGGAGAGAAAGGATGCCAGGTCCGCAGGGAGGCGAGTTTTCCTCCATTTCCGCTCGGCTGCCCGGAGCCCTGTTCTGTGAGCTCGCAATGAGTCATCGAGCCACGGAGCGGGAGGGGAGGACCGAGCCGGCCTGGAGGATAGGGGACATAGAGAGTCAAAGGATGCAGAGAGGGAGGAGAGGAGGGTTGAGGAGGCAGAGTCAGGAGATAGGTTGGAGAAGGTTTGAGCAGAGGGAAGAGATGATAGGATGGAAGAGGAGAGAGTAGCGGGGGAGAGAGAGTGAAGGTTGGGACAGCGCGATACCATCCGAGTAGGGGCTGTGTGGGAGGTGTTGGATGAGAGCGAGAGGGAAAAGGATACAAGGTAGTGGTCGGAGACTTGGAGGGGAGTTGCAGTGAGGTTAGTGGAAGAACAGCATCTAGTAAAGATGAGGTCGAGCGTATTGCCTGCCTTGTGAGTAGGGGGGGAAGGTGAGAGGGTGAGGTCAAAAGAGGAGAGGAGTGGAAAGAAGGAGGCAGAGAGGAATGAGTCAAAGGTAGACGTGGGGAGGTTAAAGTCGCCCAGAACTGTGAGAGGTGAGCCGTCCTCAGGAAAGGAGCTTATCAAGGCATCAAGCTCATTGATGAACTCTCCGAGGGAACCTGGAGGGCGATAAATGATAAGGATGTTAAGCTTGAAAGGGCTGGTAACTGTGACAGCATGGAATTCAAAGGAGGCGATAGACAGATGGGTAAGGGGAGAAAGAGAGAATGACCACTTGGGAGAGATGAGGATCCCGGTGCCACCACCCCGCTGACCAGAAGCTCTCGGGATGTGCGAGAACACGTGGGCGGACGAAGAGAGAGCAGTAGGAGTAGCAGTGTTGTCTGTGGTGATCCATGTTTCCGTCAGTGCCAAGAAGTCGAGGGACTGGAGGGAGGCATAGGCTGAGATGAACTCTGCCTTGTTGACCGCAGATCGGCAGTTCCAGAGGCTACCGGAGACCTGGAACTCCACGTGGGTCGTGCGCGCTGGGACCACCAGATTAGAGTGGCCGCGGCCATGTGGTGTGGAGCGTTTGTATGGTCTGTGCAGAGAGGAGAGAACAGGGATAGACAGACACATAGTTGACAGGCTACAGAAGAGGCTACGCTAATGCAAAGGAGATTGGAATGACAAGTGGACTACACGTCTCGAATGTTCAGAAAGTTAAGCTTACGTAGCAAGAATCTTATTGACTAAAATGATTAAAATGATACAGTACTGCTGAAGTAGGCTAGCTGGCAGTGGGTGCGTTGTTGACACTACACTAATCAAGTCGTTCCGTTGAGTGTAATAGTTTCTGCAGTGCTGCTATTCGGGGGCTAGCTGGCTAGCTAGCAGTGTTGTTTACGTTACGTTGCGTTAAAAGAACGACAATAGCTGGCTAGCTAACCTAGAAAATCGCTCTAGACTACACAATTATCTTTGATACAACGATGGCTATGTAGCTAGCTATGTAGCTAGCTACGATCAAACAAATCAAACCGGTGTACTGTAATGAAATTAAATGAAAATGTGATACTACCTTTGAATGCGACCGGGTTGTGAGTCTATTCGGTAGACGTTGGCTAGCTGTTGGCTAGCTGTTGGCTAGCTGTTGGCTAGCTAGCAGAGTCTCCTACGTTAAGGACGACAAATAGCTGGATAGCTAACCTCGGTAAATTAAGATAGTCACTCTAAGAATACACACTCTAAACTACACAATTATCTTGGATACGAAGACAGCAAAGACAGCTATGTAGCTAGCTAACACTACACTAATCAAGTCGTTCAGTTGAGTGTAATAGTTTCTCCAGTGCAGCTAATCAGTGGACGTTAGCTAGCTGGCTAGTGAAGACTACGTTAGGACGGCGAAATACGATAATTACGCAATTATCTTTGATACAAAGACGGCTATGTAGCTAGCTAAGAAGAAATTGCTAAGATTAGACAAATCAAACCGTTGTGCTATAATGAAATGTAATGAAAAAGTTATACTACCTGCGGGAGCGAAGTGCCGATGCGACCACTCGCTCCAAACCGGAAGGCAGTTGTTTTTGGTATTTTTGTTCAGCGTATATAGCGGTAACAAAATGCAGGTAGTAATGACTATCATATCTGTAAGTGGTCCTGTATGGCTCAGTTGGTAGGGTATGGCGGTTACAACACCAGGATTGCGGGTTTGATTACTTGGGCCACCTATACTTAAAATGTATGACTGAGAGTCAATTTTGATCAAATTGTCTGCTAAATGTATATATTATTATGAATATAGTAACAATCAGGTTGAAAATCCACCAAAGAGAAAGAGGGTCTCTTCAGGCAGCTCGTATTACAAAGGCAATTCATTTGGCATTTGGCATGAACCCCGCAGACATGTTTATCAATGCACTACTTGTTCCTGCATCATTGTGCCAGACACTTGAATTATTGATGCCTCTGAGGATCAGCCTCATTTGAAAGGCCTCACGGATAGTTTAAAGTGATGATGCCTCAATTTGGTGGCCCAACCCAGGTCATGGTACACAGCTCAATACATCAATACAGGAGACAGCCTTGACTCTGGGACGTCATCACATGCATTCATGCGCATACATAGGTAGTCATACGTGCACACAACATACCGATACACATAAACATGCATGTACACAAACACACACGTACTGTACACATGCACATGTTGTAGTGGGCTAACATACTGAAAGGCAGGACGAACATGAAACATTTAAGGGTTTGTGCAGCGAGACCAAATCTTCTTTACTTCCCTTCCTGTAGGTATGACTTTAAGTTTTCAAACAGAATACCTTTTTCCGTCCTTTTTCATTAAACCACACTCTCATGTCAGTGCCGCTGGGGGTTCAGTCTCCACTGGGCATGTAATTACCCATGAATCCATGGGCGAACGTAGGCTAGTTTCTGCATAATGCAGCAAACTCGCTAAGTGTGGTGAATATTTGCCTCATCCATTCTCTAATTTAGAAAGTGTAACCCTTTGGAGTTCCTAGACTCTGATGTTCCATCCCTTTAATATGACTAGCTCTTGGCTCGGGGTTTTTGATGTACTCTTGTTTACAGGCTCCGTGTTGCTGCTGCTGTTGCGTTTAGAAAGAAAAAGAAAAAGGGTAAGAAAAAAACAGAAAGAACCGTGACAAGAAATCCCAACCGCCAAAATGAAGATTAATGATGGGCAGAACAGCACAAACCAACACCAAATGAAGATTGGATTGTAGAAATGTCTTCTAGCCAGAGGGAGACACGAAACACCAGTATGCAGTAATTGTTACTCCCCACTAATATAGCAATACCTATTTTACTATAGCCTTCCTTATCACTAAGAAGAGAGAGGATGCACCCCAAATGGCACCCTATTCCCTATTGGCACTTAACTAATAGAGAATAGGGTGACATTTTGGATGCTATTGGAGTGTTCACTACCTGCAGAGCCTATAGAATATTGTGCAACTGGATTAATGATGTTAACCGTCGTTATCTTTACAAGATAAAACACTAGTGTATTTTGATTCTGCCAGCTCATGGACAGGGCATTGTCACAAACTGCATCCTATTCTCTAGGCTCTGGTCAAATGCAGAACAATAAATAGGAAATAGGGTTGCATTTGGGATGCGCCCAGCTCTTGTTTACATTCAAGGGAACGTCCATGGACAAGGTTGCCCAAGGTTACCAGCCCCTGTGCCGCTGCCTGATAGAGACCTCTTGCTTTACTCTACCTGCACATCGCAATGACGTAAGCGCCAAGAAAGCTTCTTTATATTCAACATCCGCAACTGAGCAAAGCCATGATTGAAAATTGTTTTGTGTATCTGAACACTGTGTCAGTTTATCATCAGAGTAAAAAAACTGTCAGATTGATATTTATATAATTGTGCACCATGGACACAATGAACCATTCCTCATTCATGGTGTTGTGATATTAGTAGTACAACCTTGTATACAGACAATACACTATTAGAATATATATATATTTAATGTGGAGCAGAACACGATAATATTCCACACTATTCAGTTCTCCTGTTGTGTAACCAAATCAAGATTCAGAAGACAATGTCATGGACACATCACAGAGATAGAAAAGAGAGAGAGAGAGAGAGAGAGAGAGAGAAGAGAAGAGAGAGACAGACAGAGAGAAAAGAGAGCACAAGAGTGAGCAAGAGTGAGCAAGAGAGAGAGAGAGAGAGAGAGAGAGAGAGAGAGAGAGAGAGAGAGAGAGAGAGAGAGAGAGAGAGAGAGAGAGAGAGAGAGAAGCAGAGATGATAATGGCTGAGAGTCCATCATCCGGCTGGTCTCCGTATCCTCATTCCCTGTCAATCACCTCTGGGGGGATCGCACATTTGATTGCTGACAGAGGCTGAGTACCAAATGGCAACCTATTCCCTTAATAGTGCACTACTTTTGTCCAGGGCCCATAGGACTCTAGTCAAAAGTAGTGCACTTTATTAAGGGATAGGGTGTCATTTGGGATGCACAGGGGAACTTCTCATGGGGCGCCCTGAATAAAAAGTCATCTTGTCTTCTGCTCATAGCAACATAATCGTCAATATTAAATAGTGGGGTATGCTACTGACATTGTTTAGAAGATGTGGAATCACAAATATATCCACTGTGAGGCAGAGAATATATATATTTCATGAGCTTTATCATAATCAAATCAAATCAAATGTTTTTAGTCACATGCACTGAATAGAACAGGTGTAGACCGTAAAGTGAAATGCTTACTTACCAGCCCCTAACCGACATTGCAGTTTTCTTTATAAAGAGCAGCTGTGAAATAACAATAGCGAAACTATAAACAAGAGTGTACCAAAACAGAGTCAATATGCAGGGGAACCGGTTATTTGAGGTTGTATGTACAGTTGAAGTCTGAAGTTCACATGCACTTAGGTTGGAGTCATTAAAACTAGTTTTTCAACCACTCCACAAATTACTTGTTAACAAACTATAGTTTTGGCAAGTCGGTTAGGACATCTACTTTGTGCATGACACAAGTAATTTTTCCAACAATTGTTTAGAGACAGATTACCTTCAAACTCAGTGCCTCTTGGCTTTAGTCAACAAACAGGTCACTGACCATCTCAAATCCCACCATACCTTCTCCGCTATGCAATCTGGTTTCCGAGCCGGTCACGGGTGCACCTTAGCCACACTCAAGGTACTAAACGACATCATAACCGCCATCGATAAAAGTACTGTGCAGCCGTCTTCATCGACCTTGCCAAGGCTTTCGACTCTGTCAATCACCAGATTCTTATCGGCAGACTCAGTAGCCTCGGTTTTCGGATGACTGCCTTGCCTGGTTCACCAATTACTTTGCAGACAGAGTTCAGTGTGTCAAATCGGAGGGCATGTTGTCCGGTCCTCTGGCAGTCTCTATGGGGGTGCCACAGGGTTCAATTCTCGGGCCGACTCTTTTCTCTGTATATATCAATGATGTTGGTCTTGCTGCGGGCGATTCCCGGATCCACCTCTACGCAGACGACACCATTCTATATACTTTCGGCCCGTCATTGGACACTGTGCTATCTAACCTCCAAACGAGCTTTAATGCCATACAACATGTTATGCAGGTGAGTGAGGACCCAAAAGCGACTTAACAGAAACAGAGTTTATTAATGTCCAAACAGGGAAAACATAAAATCCTCAATCTTTACAGGAGATGTCCAAACAGGGAAAACATAAATCCTCTATCTTTACAGGAGTGTCCCCCTTCTAGTAGTAGAGGAGAATTGCAGGGCTAGCGGCAACAGACTGCAGGTCCCTTCGGGTAGGCGCAGGCCGTAGAGGACAGAGACACCTGCTCACACGCAGCATCTGATGAAGAGGCAGACAACGACAGGACGGAACAACGGCAAAGCAAACAAGAATCCGACAAGGACAGAAGCAGAAACAGAGAGAGAAATAGAGACTTAATCAGAGGGCAAAAGAGGGGACAGGTGTGAGAGAGTAAACGAGGTCGTTAGGAGAATGAGGAACAGCTGGGAGCAGGAACGGAACGATAGAGAGAGAGAGAGATAGAGAGAGAAAGTAACCTAATACGACCAGCAGGGGGAAACGAAGAGAAGAGAAAGCACAGGGACAAGACATGACAATACAATACATGACAGTACCCCCCCACTCACCGAGCGCCTCCTGGCGCACTCGAGGAGGAAACCTGGTGGCAACGGAGGAAATCATCGATCAGCGAACGGTCCAGCACGTCCCGAGATGGAACCCAACTCCTTTCCTCAGGACCATACCCCTCCCAATCCACTAGGTACTGATGACCACGGCCCCGAGGACGCATGTCCATAATCTTCCGGACCCTGTAGATAGGTGCACCCTCGACATGGACGGGGGGGGAGACGAACGGGGGCGCGAAGAAAAGGCTTGACACAGGAGACATGGAAGACCGGGTGGACGCGACGAAGATGTCGCGGAAGAAGAAGTCGCACTGCGACAGGATTAACGACCTGAGAAATACGGAACGGACCAATGAACCGCGGGGTCAATTTGCGAGAAGCTGTCATAAGGGGAAGGTTACGAGTGGAGAGCCATACTCTCTGACCGCGACAATACCTAAGTCCTACGCTTATTAGCGGCTCTCACAGTCTGCGCCCTATAACGGCAAAGTGCAGACCTGACCCTGTTCCAGGTGCGCTCACAACGTTGGACAAAAGCCTGAGCGGAGGGAACACAGGACTCGGCGAGCTGGGATGAGAACAGAGGGGGCTGGTACCCGAGGCTACTCTGAAAAGGAGATAGCCCGGTCCCAGACGAAGGAAGCGAGTTGTGAGCGTATTCTGCCCAGGGGAGCTGTTCTGCCCAAGACGCAGGGTTTCAAAGGAAAGACTGCGTAAGATGCGACCAATAGTCTGATTGGCCCGTTCTGCTTGACCGTTAGACTGGGGGTGAAAACCGGAAGAGAGACTGACGGAAGCCCCAATCAAACGACAAAACTCCCTCCAAAATTGAGACGTGAATTGCGGACCCCTGTCCGAAACGGCGTCTGACGGAAGGCCATGAATTCTGAACAAATTCTCAATTATGATTTGTGCCGTCTCTTTAGCAGAAGGAAGTTTAGCGAGGGGAATAAAATGAGCCGCCTTAGAGAACCTATCGACTACCGTTAGAATAACAGTCTTCCCCGCTGACGAAGGCAGACCGGTAATAAAGCCTAAGGCGATGTGAGACCACGGTCGAGAGGGAATGGGAAGCGGTCTGAGACTTAGTCTGCGCGCAGTCCGAACAAGCAGCCACAAAACGACGCATGTCACGCTCCTGAGTGAGCCACAAAAAACACTGGCGAATAGAAGCAAGCGTACCCCAAACGCCGGGGTGGCCGGCTAACTTGGCAGAGTGAGCCCACTGAAGGACAGCCAGACGAGTAGAAACGGGAACGAAAAGAAGGTTCCTAGGACAAGCGCGAGGCGATGGAGTGTGAGTGAGTGCTTGCTTTACCTGCCTCTCAATTCCCCAGACAGTCAACCCGACAACACGCCCCTCAGGGAGAATCCCCTCGGGGTCGGTGGAGGCTACTGAAGAACTGAAGAGACGGGATAAAGCATCAGGCTTGGTGTTCTTTGAGCCCGGACGATAAGAAATAACGAACTCGAAACGAGCGAAAAACAGCGCCCAACGAGCCTGACGCGCATTGAGTCGTTTGGCAGAACGGATGTACTCAAGGTTCTTATGGTCAGTCCAAACGACAAAAGGAACGGTCGCCCCCTCCAACCACTGTCACCATTCGCCTAGGGCTAAGCGGATGGCGAGCAGTTCGCGGTTTCCCACATCATAGTTACATTCCGACGGCGACAGGTGATGAGAAAAATACGCGCAAGGGTGGACCTTATCGTCAGAATGGGAGCGCTGGGACAGAATGGCTCCCACGCCCACCTCTGACGCGTCAACCTCGACAATGAACTGTCTAGAGACGTCAGGTGTAACAAGGATAGGAGCGGATGTAAAACGCTTCTTGAGGAGATCAAAAGCTCCCTGGGCGGAAACGGACCACTTAAAGCACGTCTTGACAGAAGTAAGGGCTGTGAGAGGAGCTGCCACCTGACCGAAATTACGAATGAAACGACGATAGAAATTCGTGAAACCGAGAAAGCGCTGCAGCTCGACACGTGACTTAGGGACGGGCCAATCGCTGACAGCATGGACCTTAGTGGGATCCATCTGAATGCCTTCAGCGGAAATAACAGAACCGAGAAATGTGACGGAGGAGACATGAAAAGTGCACTTCTCAACCTTCACATAAAGACAATTCTCTAAAAGGCGCTGGAGGACACGTCGAACGTGCTGAACATGAATCTGGAGTCACGGTGAAAAAATCAGGATATCGTCAAGGTAAACGAAAACAAAGATGTTCAGCATGTCTCTCAGTACATCATTCACTAATGCCTGAAAGACAGCTGGAGCGTTAGCGAGACCGAACGGCAGAACCCGGTATTCAAAGTGCCCTAACGGAGTGTTAAACGCCGTTTTCCACTCGTCCCCCTCCCTGATGCGCACGGGATGGTAAGCGTTACGAAGGTCCAACTTAGTGAAAAACCTGGCTCCCTGCAGGATCTCGAAGGCTGAAGACATAAGGGGAAGCGGATAACGATTCTTAACCGTTATGTCATTCAGCCCTCGATAATCCACGCAGGGGCGCAGGGTCCCGTCCTTTTTCTTAACAAAAAAACCCCCGCTCCGGCGGGAGAGGAGGAAGGGACTACGGTACCGGCGTCGAGAGCAACAGACAAATAATCTTCGAGAGCCTTACGTTCGGGAGCCGACAGAGAGTATAGTCTACCCCGGGGGGGAGTGGTACCCGGAAGGAGATCAATACTACAATCATACGACCGGTGAGGAGGAAGGGAGGTGGCCCTGGACCGACTGAAGACCGTGCGCAGATCATGATATTCCTCCGGCACCCCTGTCAAATCACCAGGCTCCTCCTGTGAAGAGGGGGCAGAAGAAACAGGAGGGATAGCAGACAAACATTTCACATGACAAGAAACGTTCCAGGAGAGGATAGAATTACTAGACCAATTAATAGAAGGATTATGACACACTAGCCAGGGATGACCCAAAACAACAGGTGTAAAAGGTGAACGAAAAATCAAAAAAGAAATGGTTTCGCTATGATTACCAGAGACAGTGAGGGTTAAAGGTAGCGTTTCACACTGAATCCTGGGGAGAGGACTACCATCTAAGGCGAACATGGCCGTGGGCTCCCCTAACTGTCTGAGAGGAATGTCATGTTCCCGAGCCCAGGCTTCGTCCATAAAACAGCCCTCCGCCCCAGAGTCTATCAAGGCACTGCAGGAAGCTGCCGAACCGGTCCAGCGTAGATGGACCGACAAGGTAGTACAGGATCTTGACGGAGAGACCTGAGTAGTAGTGCTCACCAGTAGCCCTCCGCTTACTGATGAGCTCTGGCCTCTTACTGGACATGAAATGACAAAATGACCAGCGGAACCGCAATAGAGACAGAGGCGGTTGGTGATTCTCCGTTCCCTCTCCTTAGTCGAGATGCGAATACCCCCCAGCTGCATGGGCTCAGCACCTGAGCCAGTGGAGGAAGATGGTAGTGATGCGGAGAGGGGGGAAACGGATAACGCGAACTCTCTTTCACGAGCTCGGTGACGAAGATCTACCCGTGGTTCTATGCGAATAGCGAGTTCAATCAAAGAATCCACGCTGGAAGGAACCTCCCGGGAGAGAATCTCATCCTTAACCTCCGCATGGAGACCCTCCAGAAAACCAGCGAGCAACGCCGGCTCGTTCCAGTCACTGGAGGCAGCAAGAGTGCGAAACTCTATAGAGTAATCCGTTATGGATCGATTACCTTGACATAGGGAAGACAGGGCCCTGGAAGCCTCTTTCCCAAAAACTGAACGATCAAAAACCCGTATCATCTCCTCCTTAATCAAATCAAATCAAATCAAATCAAATTTATTTATATAGCCCTTCGTACATCAGCTGATATCTCAAAGTGCTGTACAGAAACCCAGCCTAAAACCCCAAACAGCAAACAATGCAGGTGTAAAAGCACGGTGGCTATGAAAACTCCCTAGAAAGGCCAAAACCTAGGAAGAAACCTAGAGAGGAACCGGGCTATGTGGGGTGGCCAGTCCTCTTCTGGCTGTGCCGGGTAGAGATTATAACAGAACATGACCAAGATGTTCAAATGTTCATAAATGACCAGCATGGTCAAATAATAATAAGGCAGAACAGTTGAAACTGGAGCAGCAGCACAGTCAGGTGGACTGGGGACAGCAAGGAGCCATCATGTCAGGTAGTCCTGGGGCACGGTCCTAGGGCTCAGGTCCTCCGAGAGAGAGAAAGAAAGAGAGAATTAGAGAGAGCATATGTGGGGTGGCCAGTCCTCTTCTGGTTGTGCCGGGTGGAGATTATAACAGAACGTGGCCAAGATGTTCAAATGTTCATAAATGACCAGCATGGTTGAATAATAGTAAGGCAGAACAGTTGAAACTGGAGCAGGAGCATGGCCAGGTGGACTGGGGACAGCATGGAGTCCTCATGTCAGGTAGTCCTGGGACATGGTCCTAGGGCCCAGGCCAGTTGAAACTGGAGCAGCAGCATGGCCAGGTGGACTGGGGACAGCAAGTAGTCATCATGTCAGGTAGTCCTGGGGCATGGTCCTAGGGCTCAGGTCCTCCGAGAGAGAGAAAGAAAGAGAGAAGGAGAGAATTAGAGAACGCACACTTAGATTCACACAGGACACCTGAATAGGACAGGAGAAGTACTCCAGATAAACAAACTGACCCTAGCCCCCCGACACATAAACTACTGCAGCATAAATACTGGAGGCTGAGACAGGAGGGGTCAGGAGACACTGTGGCCCCATCCGAGGACACCCCCGGACAGGGCCAAACAGGAAGGATATAACCCCACCCACTTTGCCAAAGCACAGCCCCCACACCACAAGGGGGGGGGGGGAACCCAGACAGGCCGACCACAACAGTGAATCAACCCACCCAGGTGACGCACCCCCCCCAGGGACGGCACGAGAGAGCCCCAGCAAGCCAGTGACTCAGCCCCCGTAACAGGGTTAGAGGCAAAGAATCCCAGTGAAAAGAGGGGAACCGGCCAGGCAGAGACAGCAAGGGCGGTTCGTTGCTCCAGAGCCTTTCCGTTCACCTTCCCACTCCTGGGCCAGACTACACTCAATCATATGACCCACTGAAGAGATGAGTCTTCAGTAAAGACTTAAAGGTTGAGACAGAGTTTGCGTCTCTGACATGGGTAGGCAGACCGTTCCATAAAAATGGAGCTCTATAGGAGAAAGCCCTGCCTCCAGCTGTTTGCTTAGAAATTCTAGGGACAATTAGGAGGCCTGCGTCTTGTGACCGTAGCGTACGTGTAGGTATGTACGGCAGGACCAAATCAGAGAGGTAGGTAGGAGCAAGCCCATGTAATGCTTTGTAGGTTAGCAGTAAAACCTTGAAATCAGCCCTTGCTTTGACAGGAAGCCAGTGTAGAGAGGCTAGCACTGGAGTAATATGATCAATTTTTTTGGTTCTAGTCAGGATTCTAGCAGCCGTATTTAGCACTAACTGAAGTTTATTTAGTGCTTTATCCGGGTAGCCGGAAAATAGAGCATTGCAGTAGTCTAACCTAGAAGTGACAAAAGCATGGATTATTTTTTCTGCATCATTTTTGGACAGAAAGTTTCTGATTTTTGCAATGTTACGCAGATGGAAAAAAGCTGTCCTCGAAATGGTCTTGATATGTTCTTCAAAAGAGAGATCAGGGTCCAGAGTAACGCCGAGGTCCTTCACAGTTTTATTTGAGACGACTGTACAACCATTAAGATTAATTGTCAGATTCAACAGAAGATCTCTTTGTTTCTTGGGACCTAGAACAAGCATCTCTGTTTTGTCCGAGTTTAATAGTAGAAAGTTTGCAGCCATCCACTTCCTTATGTCTGAAACACATGCTTCTAGCAAGGGCAATTTTGGGGCTTCACCATGTTTCATTGAAATGTACAGCTGTGTGTCATCCGCATAGCAGTGAAAGTTTACATTATGTTTTCGAATAACATCCCCAAGAGGTAAAATATATAGTGAAAACAATAGTGGTCCTAAAACAGAACCTTGAGGAACACCGAAATGTACAGTTGATTTGTCAGAGGACAAACCATTCACAGAGACAAACTGATATCTTTCCGACAGATAAGACCTAAACCAGGCCAGAACATGTCCGTGTAGACCAATTTGGGTTTCCAATCTCTCCAAAAGAATGTGGTGATCGATGGTATCAAAAGCAGCACTAAGGTCTAGGAGCACGAGGACAGATGCAGAGCCTCGGTCCGATGCCATCAAAATGTCATTTACCACCTTCACAAGTGCCGTCTCAGTGCTATGATGGGGTCTAAAACCAGACTGAAGCATTTCGTATACATTGTTTGTCTTCAGGAAGGCAGTGAGTTGCTGCGCAACAGCCTTCTCTAAAATCTTTGAGAGGAATGGAAGATTCGATATAGGCCGATAGTTTTTTATATTTTCTGGGTCAAGGTTTGGCTTTTTCAAGAGAGGCTTTATTACTGCCACTTTTAGTGAGTTTGGTACACATCCAGTGGATAGAGAGCCGTTTATTATGTTCAACATAGGAGGGCCAAGCACAGGAAGCAGCTCTTTCAGTAGTTTAGTTGGAATAGGGTCCAGTATACAGCTTGAAGGTTTAGAGGCCATGATTATTTTCATCATTGTGTCAAGAGATATAGTACTAAAACACTTGAGCGTCTCTCTTGATCCTAGGTCCTGGCAGAGTTGTGCAGACTCAGGACAACTGAGGTTTGGAGGAATACGCAGGTTTAAAGAGGAGTCCGTAATTTGCTTTCTAATAATCATAATCTTTTCCTCAAAGAAGTTCATGAATTTATCACTGCTAAAGTGCAAGTCATCCTCTCTTGGGGAATGCTGCTTTTTAGTTAGCTTTGCCACAGTATCAAAAAGGAATTTTGGATTGTTCTTATTTTCCTCAATTAAGTTAGAAAAATAGGACGATCGAGCAGCAGTAAGGGCTCTTCGGTACTGCACGGTACCGTCCTTCCAAGCTAGTCGGAAGACTTCCAGTTTGGTGTGGCGCCATTTCCGTTCCAATTTTCTGGAAGCTTGCTTCAGAGCTCGGGTATTTTCTGTGTACCAGGGAGCTAGTTTCTTATGAGACATTTTTTTAGTTTTTAGGGGTGCAACTGCATCTAGGGTATTGCGCAAGGTTAAATTGAGATCCTCAGTTAGGTGGTTAACGGATTTTTGTCCTCTGGCGTCCTTGGGTAGGCAGAGGGAGTCTGGAAGGGCATCAAGGAATCTTTGTGTTGTCTGTGAATTTATAGCACGACTTTTGATGTTCCTTGGTTGGGGTCTGAGCAGATTATTTGTTGCAATTGTAAACGTAATAAAATGGTGGTCCGATAGTCCAGGATTATGAGGAAAAACATTAAGATCCACAACATTTATTCCATGGGACAAAACTAGGTCCAGCGTATGACTGTGAGAGTGAGTGGGTCCAGAGACATGTTGGACAAAACCCACTGAGTCGATGATGGCTCCAAAAGCCTTTTGGAGTGGGTCTGTGGACTTTTCCATGTGAATATTAAAGTCACCAAAGATTAGAATATTATCTGCAATGACTACAAGGTCTGATAGGAATTCAGGGAACTCAGTGAGAAACGCTGTATATGGCCCAGGAGGCCTGTAAACAGTAGCTATAAAAAGTGATTGAGTAGGCTGCATAGATTTCATGACTAGAAGCTCAAAAGACGAAAACGTCATTTTTTTTTTGTAAATTGAAATTTGCTATCGTAAATGTTAGCAACACCTCCGCCTTTGTGGGATGCACGGGGGATATGGTCACTAGTGTAGCCAGGAGGTGAGGCCTCATTTAACACAGTAAATTCATCAGGCTTAAGCCATGTTTCAGTCAGGCCAATCACATCAAGATTATGATCAGTGATTAGTTCATTGACTATAATTGCCTTTGAAGTAAGGGATCTAACATTAAGTAGCCCTATTTTGAGATGTGAGATATCATGATCTCTTTCAGTAATGACAGGAATGGAGGTGGTCATTATCCTAGTGAGATTGCTAAGGCGAACACCGCCATGTTTAGTTTTGCCCAACCTAGGTCGAGGCACAGACACGGTCTCAATGGTGATAGCTGAGCTGACTACACTAACTATGCTAGTGGCAGACTCCACTATGCTGGCAGGCTGGCTAATAGCCTGCTGCCTGGCCTGCACCCTATTTCATTGTGGAGCTAGAGGAGTTAGAGCCCTGTCTATGTTGGCAGATAAGATGAGAGCACCCCTCCAGCTAGGATGGAGTCCGTCACTCCTCAGCAGGTCAGGCTTGGTCCTGTTTGTGGGTGAGTCCCAGAAAGAGGGCCAATTATCTACAAATTCTATCTTTTGGGAGGGGCAGAAAACAGTTTTCAACCAGCGATTGAGTTGTGAGACTCTGCTGTAGAGCTCATCACTCCCCCTAACTGGGAGGGGGCCAGAGACAATTACTCGATGCCGACACATCTTTCTAGCTGATATGCACGCAGAAGCTATGTTGCGCTTGGTGATCTCTGACTGTTTTATCCTAACATCGTTGGTGCCGACGTGGATAACAATATCTCTATACTCTCTACACTCGCCAGTTTTAGCTTTAGCCAGCACCATCTTCAGATTAGCCTTAACGTCGGTAGCCCTGCCCCGGGTAAACAGTGTATGATCGCTGGATGATTCGCTTTAAGTCTAATACTGCGGGTAATGGAGTCGCCAATGACTAGAGTTTTCAATTTGTCAGAGCTAATGGTGGGAAGCTTCGGCATCTCAGACCCCGTAACGGGAGGAGTAGAGACCAGAGAAGACTCGGCCTCTGACACCGACCCGCTGCTTAATGGGGAAAACCGGTTGAAAGTTTCTGTCTGCTGAATGAGCGACACCGGTTGAGCGTTCCTACAGCATTTCCTTCCAGAAACCGTGAGAAAGTTGTCCGGCTGCGGGGACTGTGCCAGGGGATTTATACTACTATCTGTACTTACTGGTGGCACAGACGCTGTTTCATCCTTTCCTACACTGAAATTACCCTTGCCTAACGATTGCGTCTGAAGCTGGGCTTGCAGTACAGCTATCCTCGCCGTAAGGCGAGCACAGCGGCTGCAATTAGAAGGCATCATGTTAATGTTACTACTTAGCTTCGGCTGTTGGAGGTCCTGACGAATCGTGTCCAGATAAAGCGTCCGGAGTGAAAAAGTCGAGGAAAGAAAAGTTGAGGAAAAAATAAATATATGAACGGTAATTAAAAAGTGAAACCCGTAAAGTTGTCAGGTAGCAAAATAGGTTGGCAACAAAACGCACAGCAATTCGAAAACAAGCCTGCAAGTTGTGACCGGAAATGACCAGGGTCCAGTACTAGGAGGGGTGTGTCTTCTGCTCTCTACTGGTAGTAGAGGAGAATTGCAGGGCTAGCGGCAACAGACTGCAGGTCCCTTCGGGTAGGCGCTGGCCGTAGAGGACAGAGTCACCTGCTCACACGCAGCATCTGATGAAGAGGCAGACAACGACAGGACGGAACAAGGGCAAAGCAAACAAGAATCCGACAAGGACAGAAGCAGAAACAGAGAGAGAAATAGAGACTTAATCAGAGGGCAAAAGAGGGGACAGGTGTGAGAGAGTAAACGAGGTCGTTAGGAGAATGAGGAACTGCTGGGAGCAGGAAAGGAACGATAGAGAGAGAGAGAGATAGAGAGAGAGAAAGTAACCTAATACGACCAGCAGGGGGAAACGAAGAGAAGAGAAAGCACAGGGACAAGACATGACAATACAATACATGACACAACACTCCTTCCGTGGCCTCAAACTGCTCTTAAACGCTAGTAAAACCAAATGCATGCTTTTCAACCGATCGCTGCCTGCACCCGTATGCCCGACTAGCATCACCACACTGGATGGTTCCGACCTTGAATATGTGGACACCTATAAGTACCTAGGTGTGGCTAGACTGCAAACTCTCCTTCCAGACCCATATCAAACATCTCCAATCGAAAATCAAATCAAGAGGTGGCTTTCTATTCCGCAACAAAGCCTCCTTCACTCACGCTGCCAAGCTTACCCTAGTAAAACTGACTATCCTACCGATCCTCGACTTCGGCGATGTCATCTACAAAATCGCTTCCAACACTCTACTCAGCAAACTGGATGCAGTTTATCACAGTGCCATCCGTTTTGTCACTAAAGCACCTTATACTACCCACCACTGCGACTTGTATGCTCTAGTCGGCTGGCCCTCGCTACATATTCGTCGCCAGACCCACTGGCTCCAGGTCATCTACAAGGCCATGCTAGGTAAAGCTCCGCCTTATCTCAGTTCACTGGTCACGATGGCAACACCCATCCGTAGCACGCGCTCCAGCAGGTGTATCTCACTGATCATCCCTAAAGCCAACACCTCATTCGGCCGCCTTTCGTTCCAGTACTCTGCTGCCTGTGTCTGGAACGAATTGCAAAAATTGCTGAAGTTGGAGACTTTTATCTCCCTCACCAACTTCAAACATCAGCTATCTGAGCAGCTAACAGATCGCTGCAGCTGTACATAATCTATTGGTAAATAGCCCACCCATTTTCACCTACCTCATCCCCACAGTTTTTATTTATTTACTTTTCTGCTCTTTTGCACACCAATATCTCTACCTGTACATGATCATTTATCACTCCAGTGTTAATCTGCAATATTGTAATTATTTGCCTACCTCCTCATGCCTTTTGCACACATTGTATATAGACTCCCCTTTTTTTCTACTGTGTTATTGACTTGTTAATTGTTTACTCCATGTGTAACTCTGTGTTGTCTGTTCACACTGCTATGCTTTATCTTGGCCAGGTCGCAGTTGCAAATGAGAACTTGTTCTCAACTAGCCTACCTGGTTAAATAAAGGTGAAATAAAAAAATACATCATGGGAAAATCAAAATAAATGAGCCAAGACCTCCGAAAAAAATAAGTTGACCTCCACAAGTCTGGTTCATCCTTTTAGAGCAATATCCAAACGCCTGAAAGTACCACGTTCATCTGTACAAACAGTAGCACGCAAATATAAACACCATGGGACAACGCAGAAGTCATACCGCTCAGGAATGAGATGCATTCTGTCTCCTAGAGATTAATAAACCCCGAGGACAACAGAGCTACTCTGGAGGTTGTGAAATCGAGAACAGGAGTACACAATGACTGATCAAAATGAACTGCGTCGGTTCTGCTCTGCGCAGCGCCATCACTTTGTGTTTGACAGCCATCTGCACTTGGTTTCTATAGCAGCAGTATGTGCGGGACAGTGTCACCCACGCTTCTCTGACAAAGCAGTTCATCACATACTGTACTTTGGTGAGAAAAGTGTAAATCAATCCCAGAACAACAACAAAGGACCTTGTGAAGATGCTGGAGGAAACAGGTACAAAAATATCTATATCCACAGTAAAACGAGTCCTATATCGACATACACTGAAAGGCAGCTCAGCAAGGAAGAAGCCACTGGCCACTGCTCCAAAGCCGCCATAAAAAAGCCAGACTATGGTTTGTAACTGCACATGGGGACAAAGATCGTACTTTTTTGTGAAATGTCGTCTGGTCTGATGAAACAAAAATAGAACTGTTTTGTCGTAATGACCATCGTTATGTTTGGAGGAAAAAGGGGGAGGCTTGCAAGCCAAAGAACACCATCCTAACCGTGAAGCACAAGGGTGGCAACAACATGTTGTGGGGGTGCTTTACTGCAGGAGGGACTGGTGGACTTCACAAAATAGATGGTATCATGAGGCAGGAAAATTATGTGGATATATTGAAGCAAAGTCTCAAGACATCAGTCAGGAAATTAAAGCTTGGTCGCAAATGGGTCTTCCAAATGAACAATGACCCCAAAGCATACTTCCAAGTTGTAGCAAAATGGATTAAAGACAACAAATTCAAGGTATTGGAGTGGCCATCACAAAGCCCTGATCTCAATCCTATAGAAAATGTGTGGGCAGAATTGAGAAGTTTAAGAAATAAATAAAAGCTGAAATAAATCATTCTCTCTACAATTATTCTGACATTTCACATGTTTAAAATGAAGTGGGGATACTTCCTGAACTTAGACAGGGAAATGTTTCTAGGATTAAATGTCAGGAATTGTGAAAAACTGAAAAACGTCCCATTTTCAGGACCCTGTCTTTCAAAGATAATTTTAAAAAATCCAAATACCTTCGCAGATCTTCATTGTAGAGGGTTTAAACACTGTTTCCCATGCTTGTTTAATGAACCATAAACAATTAATGAGTTGTCGTTACGACACCAACAGCTTACAGACGGTAGGCAATTAAGGTCACAGTTATGAAAACTTAGGACACTAAAGAGGCCTTTCTACTGACTCTGGAAAAACACAAAGGAAAGATGCCCAGGGTCCCTGCTCATCTGCATGAACGTACCTTAAGCATGCTGCAAGGAGGCATGAGGACTGCAGATGTGGCCAGGGCAATAAATTGCAATATCCGTACTGTGAGACGCCTAAGACAGCGATACAGTCTGTGCTAGCAAAAGTCCTGTAGCTTTGTTTAGCATCTGCTTCCTCTGACCACTTTTTTATTGATCTAGTCACTGGTGCTTCTTGATTAAATTTTTGCTTGTTTAGCATGAATCAGGAGGATAGAATTTTGGTCAGATTTGCCAAATGGAGGGCCAGGCAGAGCTTTGTATGTGTCTCTGTGTGTGGAGTATAGGTGGTCCAGAGTTGTTTTTCCTTTTTTTGCACATTTAACATGCTGATAGAAATTTGGTAAAATGGATTTAAGTTTCCCTGCATTAAAATCCGCGGCTACTAGGAGCACCGTCTTTGGGTGAGGGTTTTCTTGCTTGCTTTTGAAAAGTGTGAGATATAAATAATAATAATAATAATAGTGTAACATACAATTCAAATCAAAATGCAAAAAAATATACAATAAAACATTTCGGAGAAGGAGAAATTAAAATGATGTCCAATGTTGAAACCCAAACAAATCTCTTTTCCCTGCCATTATGTCAGCAGCACTGTTTATTGTGCACTCCACTTCAGACCAAACAATTCACTGCAGATGTGTTGTGGACGAAAGAGGTGCTACAGACCATTGGACACAGATAGGCCAGCTGATGGCCCTGATAATGGCCCTTGGTATTATGTGTTGTTGTTTACCATCAGCACACAGCCTGACACACACACACTCCCGCACCCGCACCCGCACCCGCAAAAACACACGCACACCATTTTCTACTGAGATCCAGGGTCTTGTGCCAGTTCACCATGGTAAAACAACATTTTAATAGAGGAGCATGGGTCATTTGGCCCAATATTAAACCCCCTGATATGATCCACTGCTTCTGATAAACTGTTTTTACGTCACAGTTGGTACATCACCGTAAGAGAATCTAACTCTTAGGTTCCATCTCCAAAAAGCTTCAGTAAATGAATGTGTTGACAAACTAATATGTCCCTCGGGGGCTTTCAGAATCTTCTCCAACTTAAACAACACTCAACATTGTGATCCACAGGTGATCTGTGCACACACACACACACACACACACACACAAAGAACAGTACTTGCATCCCTAGGACACTGTACAGTTACTGTCGCACACACACTCCTGTGTGTGACCTTTGGAATTTGTACCACAAGACTAGACCAAACTGTCTCTCTCTCTCTGTGTGACTGGCCAATGACACTTGGAGGAATGCCAGGGGCTTAAGTAATGACATCATCACACAGCACACACATCGGGACAGCACGGACAACAGATGGATAGGGCATGGAGATAGGAGGGGACACTAGAACACAAAAAGCACCCTATCCCCAATATACTTTTGACTACGGCTCATAGGGCTCTGGTCGAAAGTAGTGCGCTACGAAGGGAATGGGGAGTCATTTCGGAGGCACACACTTAGAATTGGATTAATTTCTGACCCACCTCCATTTACATGTACACTGGCAGCAGAATGAAAAAATGACCGCAGGAGATTGAAGAAGGAAAGGAAAGTAGCCAACTAAATTTTGGTTTGTAATATTTGTGCTGCTTGTAAACACCAGACCATATTGACCTTGGCAAAGATGACAAAACAACATGGGTTCTTGATTTTTTTTTTTTGCCATTCAGATGTCAGTTATATATTATGTTCTTTACAAATAACGTTGTTTAAATTACATGGCATACTTATGTTCTGTCAAAGTTAATTTTGATATTTTTTGTTGTTTACTGTAATGTGGTCCTTAAAGGGGCAATCTTTGATTTGTACATAGTACATTTTTGGACTTTTAAATGAGTTATATACAGCCAGTGATCCTTCTGTAGCTCAGTTGGTAGAGCATGGCGCTTGTAACGCCAGGGTAGTGGGTTCGATTCCCGGGACCACCCATATGTAGAATGTATGCACACATGACTGTAAGTCGCTTTGGATAAAAGCGTCTGCTAAATGGCATATATTATTATTATTATATTATGTATTATTTAAGAATATAACTTACAAATTCCCCATGAGCTTAGTTCAATTAATTTGTCCACGCACATACCACATATATTTAGCAAAATAGTGTCGGGTGTTCGCTTTGTTGATATTTGAATCTCAGATAGCAATTTTAATTCAAAACGATACTTCATCCCTGAAAGTACCATGGAGAGTTCAACCCAACCATCAGCACAGCAGGAGTGACATGCAACAGGAGTGGTTAACAGCACATTACTCAACACTAGTGAGACTCATGTCGCCAATGGTAGGCCTACAGTATATCAAAAGATATGACGTGACTCTCCGACAGTAATTACATATGGAGGATTGGAGGGTATTTCTGTAGTTCAGTGATTTTTATTCCCATAGTAATACTTCCGGCGCCGACAGTGATGGCCGCCTCGCTTCGTGTTCCTAGGAAACTATGCATTTTTTTATTTTTTTATTTCTTACATTAATACCCCAGGTCATCTTAGGTTTCATTACATACAGTCGAGAAGAACTACTGAATATAAGATCAGCGTCAACTCACCATCAGTACGACCAAGAATATGTTTTTCGCGACGCGGATCCTGTGTTCTGCCTTACAAACAGGATAACGGAATGGATCGCATGCAGCGACCCCAAAAAACGACTCCGAAAAAGAGGGAAACGAGGCGGTCTTCTGGTCAGACTCCGGAGACGGGCACACCGTGCACCACTCCCTAGCATTCTTCTTGCCAATGTCCATTCTCTAGACAACAAGTTTTATGAAATCCGAGCAAGGGTAGCATTCCAGAGGGACATCAGAGACTGTAACGTTCTGTGCTTCACGGAAACATGGCTCACTGGAGAGACGCTATCCGAAGCGGTGCAGCCAACGGGTTTCTCCACGCATCGCGCCGACAGAAACAAACACCTTTCTGGTAAGAAGAGGGGCGGGGGCGTATGCCTTATGACTAACGAGACATGGTGTGATGAAAGAAACATACAGGAACTCAAAACCTTCTGTTCACCTGATTTAGAATTCCTCACAATCAAATGTAGACCGCATTATCTACCAAGAGAATTCTCTTCGATTATAATCACAGCCGTATATATCCCCCCCCAAGCAGACACATCGATGGCTCTGAACAAACTTTATTTAACTCTTTGCAAACTGTAAACCATTTATCCGGAGGCTGCATTCATTGTAGCTGTGGATTTTAACAAGGCTAATCTGAAAACAAGACTCCCTAAATTTTATCAGCATATCGATTGCGCAACCAGGAGTGGAAAAACCTTGGATCATTGTTACTCTAACTTCCACGACGCATATAAGGCCCTGCCCTGCCCCCCTTTTGGAAAAGCTGACCACGACTCCATTTTGCTGATCCCTGCCTACAGACAGAAACTAAATCTAGAGGCTCCCACGCTGAGGTCTGTCCAACGCTGGTCCGACCAAGCTGACTCCACACTCCAAGACTGCTTCCATCACGTGGACTGGGATATGTTTCGTATTGCGTCAGATAACAACATTGACGAATACGCTGATTCGGTGTGCGAGTTCATTAGAACGTGCGTTAAATATGTCGTTCCCATAGCGACGATTAAAACATTCCCTAACCAGAAACCGTGGATTGATGGCAGCATTCGCGTGAAACTGAAAGCGCGAACCACTGCTTTTAATCAGGGCAAGGTGTCTGGTAACATGACCGAATACAAACAGTGCAGCTATTCCCTCCGCAAGGCTATCAAACAAGCTAAGCGTCAGTACAGAGACAAAGTAGAATCTCAATTCAACGGCTCAGACACAAGAGGCATGTGGCAGGGTCTACAGTCAATCACGGACTACAGGAAGAAATCCAGCCCAGTCACGGACCAGGATGTCTTGCTCCCAGGCAGACTAAATAACTTTTTTGCCCGCTTTGAGGACAATACAGTGCCACTGAAACAGCATGCAACGAAAACATGCGGTCTCTCCTTCACTGCAGCCGAGGTGAGTAAGACATTTAAACGTGTTAACCCTCGCAAGGCTGCAGGCCCAGACGGCATCCCCAGCCGCGCCCTCAGAGCATGCGCAGACCAGCTGGCCGGTGTGTTTACGGACATATTCAATCAATCCCTATACCAGACTGCTGTTCCCACATGCTTCAAGAGGGCCACCATTGTTCCTGTTCCCAAGAAAGCTAAGGTAACTGAGCTAAACGACTACCGCCCCGTAGCACTCACTTCCGTCATCATGAAGTGCTTTGAGAGACTAGTCAAGGACCATATCACATCCACCCTACCTGACACCCTAGAACCACTCCAATTTGGACCACAGACGATGCAATCTCAACCACACTGCACACTGCCCTAACCCATCTGGCCAAGAGGAATACCTATGTGAGAATGCTGTTCATCGACTACAGCACGGCATTCAACACCATAGTATCCTCCAAGCTCGTCATCAAGCTCGAGACCCTGGGTCTCGACCCCGCCCTGTGCAACTGAGTACTGGACTTCCTGACGGGCCGCCACCAGGTGGTGAGGGTAGGTAACAACATCTCCTCCCCTCTGATCCTCAACACTGGGGCCCCACAAGGGTGCGTTCTGAGCCCTCTCCTGTACTCCCTGTTCACCCACGACTGCGTGGTCACGCACGCCTCCAACTCAATCATCAAGTTTGCGGACGACACAACAGTGGTAGGCTTGATTACCAACAACGACGAGACGGCCTACAGGGAGGAGGTGAGGGCCCTCGAAGTGTGGTGTCAGGAAAATAACCTCGCACTCAACGTCAACAAAACTAAGGAGATGATTGTGGACTTCAGGAAACAGCAGAGGGAACACCCCCCTATCCACATCGATGGAACAATAGTGGAGAGGGTAGCAAGTTTTAAGTTCCTCGGCATACACATCACAGACAAACTGAATTGGTCCACTCACACAGACAGCATCGTGAAGAAGGCGCAGCAGTGCCTCTTCAACCTCAGGAGGCTGAAGAAATTCGGCTTGTCACCAAAAGCACTCACGAACTTCTACAGATGCACAATCGAGAGCATCCTGGTGGGCTGTATCACCGCCTGGTATGGCAACTGCTCTGCCCTCAACCGTAAGGCTCTCCAGAGGGTAGTGAGGTCTGCACAACTACCTGTCCTCCAGGACACCTACACCACCCGATGTTACAGGAAGGCCATAAAGATCATCAAGGACATCAACCACCCGAGCCACTGTCTGTTCACCCCGCTATCATCCAGAAGGCGAGGTCAGTACCGGTGCATCAAAGCTGGGACAGAGAGACTGAAAAACAGCTTCTATCTCAAGTCCATCAGACTGTTAAACAGCCACCACTAACATTGAGTGGCCGCTGCCAACACACTGAAAATGACTCAACTCCAGCCACTTTAATAATGGGAATAGATGGGAATGATGTAAATATATCACTAGCCACTTTAAACAATGCTACCTTTATATAATGTTACTTACCCTACATTATTCATCTCATATGAATACGTATATACTGTACTCTATATCATCGACTGCATCCTTATGTAATACATGTATCACTAGCCACTTTAACTATGCCACTTTGTTTACATACTCATCTTATATGTATATACTGTACTCGATACCATCTACTGTATCTTGCCTATGCTGCTCTGTACCATCACTCATTTATATATCCTTATGTACATATTCTTTATCCCCTTACACTGTGTATAAGACAGTAGTTTAGGAATTGTTAGTTAGATTGCTTGTTGGTTATTACTGCATTGTCGGAACTAGAAGCACAAGCATTTCGCTACACTTGCATTAACATCTGCTAACCATGTGTATGTGACAAATAAATTTGATTTGATTTATGGAACAATAACTAAATAAACATTGGCATTTTGAAAGAGTACTTTATCATTATTTGATTAATGAAAGCATAAAGATGCCATTATTAGTTACATTGTTTAAGTTTGAACGTGCAGACTGGCACTAAGAACAGAACAGCGGGAACGTTTCCCTAGTCAGCGCCATTATTAGCGCAATGCCCCTTAATATTTTGGAGATGATTTTGCTTTCAAATAACGTAAGATGAGAGAGAAAAATTACATTCTTGAACATGGGGTGAGACATTGTTACTAATTTGTAAATAAAGCCAGCTTAGTATTTAGAATAATTGATTTATGTTTTTAGAGGGAGAAAACCAAAAACCTACAGCCATCAAATTACCTCTAAATCCCGCAGCGTAAACTCGCAATTTTTTAAAGGAGGAACCACTGTACACCCATCCTGGTAAACAACAACATTGCAATCACAGTTTGACACAATGGTTGGCCTAGTTCAGTAATTATGTTATACTGTTAGTTTTTATTTTGAGTACGTTTTTGCTTTGCAGGGTCTTTGAGCTTGGTTCTTTGAGATTTACCAGAGAGAAATACCACATACAGATAGACCATGCAGTGCTGCTATCTATATATAGACAGGGGGAAGTTCCCTAGCCTCATACAGGGTTGCTGCTGGTGTTTCATTCGTGACTTAACTAGGCAAGTCAGTTAAGGACAAATTCTTATTTAAAAGTACATTCTACTCCTTCCTCCCCATCGGGTAATTGAACCCCAGTCTCCTGCAGGACACTGGATTCTTTAGCTAAATAGCCCAGTACTGTACTCCCAACCGTCACGTTGTACAGTGCTATATTTTTCCTTCCATCCTAACGGAAACCAATAGGGTTTTTCGATTTCCTTGGAATAGAAACACCATAATATTAATCAAATTAATCCCAAACTCTAAAAGTAATTGGAAAGGTAGATACAAATTATTTGTGACATTGTGGTTACAATAAAGAATGTAAACAAGATGTTAAATAGATGCTGTGTTTTTATTTACAGTAGTGATGGACAGCTGTTGGCATTTTGGAAACAGGTTTTCAAACACTTGTAGCCCAAATAGCAGGACAATAGACTCTTTATAGCCTGGCTACTGTAGGTGTGAACTTCCCCCTACCTGCAATGTATTCGATGCTTAAGTACTCTGAAGTGTTATATTTCTAACTAAAAACAGCAATACAGTATTTCTTCATCAACGTATTTATACTTTCATTAATAAAATAATAATAGAAATTTTCTTTCAAAATGCTGATGTTTATTTAGTTATGGATCCATAACGAATTCCTATGGGAATAAATATCAGTGAACTCCAGAAATATTGGAAAAAAGTTGTCTAATGAAGGTAAACAATTTTTACTTACTAGAAAAAACTCTTTCAAACACACAGTCACGTTGTACAGAGCCATTATGGCTATTAGCAGGGCTATATTTTGGCCTTTACACAATTTGGGCGGCCCTGCATTTCTCTCCCTCTAAAAACAGAAATAAATGTTTTGGCCTTTACAAATATTATTTTGGCCTTTATTCAGATTACAATCACTCTCTTTCTTTTAAAAAACCTCAAAATGACCTACAAACTATCATTATATATTATCAAGTTGATGACACAGTCATATTGCCGGCACCTACAGTATATAAAGCTGAGTGACTCACTCATTCATGGCTTTGAATCAAAATAAGTACCAACATTCTTTCTGATAGTCTTTAATAAAGAAATGTTTTAGTTATCCTGACCTGGACACCATGTACAGTATTATTATAGCCCATTATGGGCTATTACCAGGACAATATACCTTTACCTACATAAGGGACGCCGATGACATTACCCTTATGGTTGATGAGGATCTCTATATTGCAAATGTACGGTCCATTACTAGATGTCCACGAGTGTTATTAAAATAGGCATACGGAGGTCGTACCCCAGGGCCATAATTTATTTTATCTTGGACATTTCGTTTTATAAAATTGTTAATTTTTGGTCATTTTTCTGCTGTTCTGGAAAATCCCACCAGATGGTGACTGGCTGCTTGTTGCAAATGGAAAAACATCACATCAAAGTGATGTGGCCATTTCTCCTAAATGGAAAGGCCTTCGAAGACGGAACTCGGTGAGCACAGGTTTGGACAAATGGGCTTTTAGCCCAGAAACAAGATGGCATTGAGGCCTCAAAGATTTTTGAGTTAAGGCCCATTTTTAGGGATTAAAGGTAAAAAATGGTAATAGAACACTAATTTGACCACTTCACGTCAAAGTCAAATCAAATCAAATTTATTTATGTAGCCCTTCGTACATCAGCTGATATCTCAAAGTGCTGTACAGAAACCCAGCCTAAAACCCCAATCAGCAAGCAATGCAGGTGTAGAAGCACGGTGGCTAGGAAAAACTCCCTAGAAAGGCCAAAACCTAGGAAGAAACCTAGAGAGGAACCGGGCTATGTGGGGTGGCCAGTCCTCTTCTGGCTGTGCCGGGTAGAGATTATAACAGAATGGCCAAGATGTTCAAATGTTCATAAATTACCAGCATGGTCAAATAATAATAAGGCAGAACAGTTGAAACTGGAGCAGCAGCACGGCCAGGTGGACTGGGGACAGCAAGGAGTCATCATGTCAGGTAGTCCTGAGGCATGGTCCTAGGGCTCAGGTCCTCCGAGAGAGAGAAAAAAAGAGAGAAAGAAAGAAAGAATTAGAGAGAGCACACTTAAATTCACACAGGACACTGAATAGGACAGGACTCCAGATATAACAAACTGACCCTAGCCCCCCGACACATAAACTACTGCAGCATTAATACTGGAGGCTGAGACAGGAGGGGTCAGGAGACATTGTGGCCCCATCCGAGGACACCCCCGGACAGGGCCAAACAAGAAGGATATAACCCCACCCACTTTGCCAAAGCACAGCCCCCACACCACTAGAGGGATATCTTCAACCACCAACTTACCATCCTGAGACAAGGCCGAGTATAGCCCACAAAGATCTCCGCCACGGCACAACCCAAGGGGGGGCGCCAACCCAGACAGGAAGATCACATCAGTGACTCAACCCACTCAAGTGACGCACCACTCCTAGGGACGGTATGAAAGAGCCCCAGTAAGCCAGTGACTCAGCCCCTGTAATAGGGTTAGAGGCAGAGAATCCCAGTGGAAAGTGGGGAACCGGCCAGGCAGAGACAGCAAGGGCGGTTCGTTGCTCCAGAGCCTTTCCGTTCACCTTCCCACTCCTGGGCCAGACTACACTCAATTATATGACCCACTGAAGAGATGAGTCTTCAGTAAAGATTTAAAGGTTGAGACCGAGTTTGCCTCTCTTGCATGGGTAGGCAGACCATTCCATAAAAATGGAGCTCTATAGGAGAAAGCCCTGCCTCCAGCTGTTTGCTTGGAAATTCTAGGGACAATTAGGAGGCCTGCGTCTTGTGACCGTAGCATACGTGTAGGTATGTACGGCAGGACCAAATCAGAGAGCTAGGTAGGAGCAAGCCCATGTAATGCTTTGTAGGTTAGCAGTAAAACCTTGAAATCAGCCCTTGCCTTGACAGGGAGCCAGTGTAGGGAGGCTAGCACTGGAGTAATATGGTTTGGTTCTAGTCAGGATTCTAGCAGCCGTATTTAGCACTAACTGAAGTTTATTTAGTGCTTTATCCGGGTAGACGGAAAGTAGAGCATTGCAGTAGTCTAACCTAGAAGTGACAAAAGCATGGATAGATTTTTCTGCATCATTTTTGGACAGAATGTTTCTGATTTTTGCAATGTTACGTAGATGGAAAAAAGCTGTCCTTGAAAAGTATATGAAGTATATGTAAGAGAAAAAGAACCAGCCATTCATCTATCATACTTTAAGAGAAATAATTCAATGTCCGTTCGGTGATGGTTAAAGAAATGTGTTTTTTCCCCAAAAAAGTCAGAGATCCAGTTGCGGCGAGTTCAGACTGTTTCTGTGATTTTCTGTACTCACACACACACACAGTCAATAGGGAGTGACATAGTGGGAGGCTTACAGACAGACAGAGCCTGCAATAGTTACCTGCGTTCAAACTATCAAAGATGACTGTAAGTCGCTTTGGATAAAAGCGTCTGCTAAATGGCATATATTATTATTATTATAACCGTCAGACCTAGAGCTCTGAAACTTTATATACATGTCCTAAAGCTTAACTTCTTGCGTCGAGCCATCCCGGACCCGGGATCGTGACTACAGCCTCAAGCCCATTACCATAACACAACGTTAACTATTCATGAAAATCGCAAATGAAATGAAATCAATATGCTAGCTCTCAAGCTTAGCCTTTTGTTAACAACACTGTCAACTCAGATTTTAAAAATATGCTTCTCAACCATAGCA
This sequence comes from Oncorhynchus gorbuscha, assembly GCF_021184085.1. Taxonomy (NCBI): domain Eukaryota; kingdom Metazoa; phylum Chordata; class Actinopteri; order Salmoniformes; family Salmonidae; genus Oncorhynchus; species Oncorhynchus gorbuscha. The sequence continues at coordinate 46,489,375 of NC_060193.1, forward strand.
AAACAAGCATTTGTGTAACAGTATTGATAGCTATTGATAGCTAGCGTAGAGTTTAGCGTTAGCATTCAGCAGGCAACATTTTCACAAAAACCAGAAAAGCATTCAAATAAAATCATTTACCTTTGAAGAAATTCAGATGTTTTCAATGAGGAGACTCTCAGTTAGATAGCAAATGTTCATTTTGTCCATGTCACGAATATTACAGAAGGTGACTCCCCTTCTTGTTCGGGTGGCGCTCGGCGGTCGTCGTCGCCGGTCTACTAGCTATCGCCGATCCGTTGTTCTGTGTTCCTGTAGTTCTGTCTAATTGGTATCACCTGTTTCTTGTTTGGTTGTTAGGGTAGGGTTATATATATTTTGTTCAGCCCGCTTCTGTTTCGTGTGGGCTTGTTCGTCGGTTTTGTTGTTTTGAGTGTATTTGTGTTTGTTTTGGGTTTCACGCTGTCCGTTTATATTTCTGATCATTTGTTTTTGGACTTTTGTTCATGTTATGTTTCCGGGACATTAAATCGTGTTTTTTTCCCACATCTTTTGCTCTCTGCACCTGACTCCACACCTCCTCACTCATTTACTGTAACAGTCCAAAAAGATTCTTTGTATAGAAGAAATCGCTCCGTTTGGTACATCACGTTTGACTACCAAAAAAAAACGAAAATTCAGTCATCAAAACGCCAAACTTTTTTCCAAATTAACTCCATAATATCGACTGAAACATGGCAAACGTTGTTTAGAATCAATCCTCAAGGCGTTTTTCACATATCTCTTCGACGATATATCGTTCGTGGAAGTGTGCTTTCCCCTCTGAATCCCATGGGAAAATGCCTGCAGCTGAAGATTACGCACCAATTTAGACAAAGGACACCGGGCAGACACCGCCAGGGTAGTGGGTTCAATTCCCGGGACCACCCATACGTAGAATGTATGCACACATGACTGTAAGTCGCTTTGGATAAAAGCGTCTGCTAAATGGCATATATTATTATTATTATTATTACCTGGTAAATGTAGTCTCTTATGGCCAATCTTCCAATGATATGCCTACAAACACATCACAATGCTGCAGACACCTTGGGGAAACGACAGAAAGGGGAGGCTCCTTCCTGGCGCATTCACAGCCATATAAGGAGACAATGGAAAACAGAGCCTCAAAAATTCTGCTCATTTCCTGTTTGAAGTTTCATCTTTGTTTCGCCTGTAGCATCAGTTCTGTGGCACTCATAGATAATATATTTGCAGTTTTGAAAACGTCAGAGTGTTTTCTTTCCAAAGCTGTCAATTATATGCATAGTCGAGCATCTTTTTGTGACAAAATATTGCGCTTAAAACGGGCACATTTTTTTATCCAATAATGAAATAGCGCCCCCATAGGTTTAAGAGGTTAAGTCGATAGTGCATGGTGGGTTATGTGGCTCTAGAAGGTTCTCAGGCCGAGAAACAGCCTCGTCCATTTGCAATGAGTTCAATTAATTTTGATCATCGCAAAACTGACAACATTTAGAAAAGTCCCAAAAGCACAAAACTAGATGAATTAAAACTGCCTCGGCCCATAGAGACAGACCCTAAAGTTTCTGTCCGATAGCTCATTCAGGGACTCCGTAGCAGCGCCCGGAAAAAGTTAATGTTCAGCAGAAATTAAGGTCGCTGCTCGAGCTCCAAAAGAACTATAGAGCCGAAACTCTGGATTCGGGGTTGCCGCAGCTAGGCCTACACATAATGTCAGAACTGGACCCGCAGCTAGAACGTAACTACGTGCTTTAAGTTTGTATTGTGGTTTAACTTGTTGAGTGTAGGGGGCAGTATTTAGATTTTTTGGGATGAAAAACGTACCCATTTGAAACTGCCTATTTCTCAGGCCCAGAAACTAGAATATGCATATAAGTGTCAGATTAGGATAGAAAACACTCTAACGTTTCCAAAACTGTCCGAATATGGTCTGTGAGTATAACAGAACTGATATTGTAGGCGAAAACCTGAGGAAAATCAAACAAGGAAGTGGCTTCTATTTTGAAAACTCCATGTTCCATAGCCTGCCTTCGCTCCTTTTAAAGGGATATCAACCATATTCCTTTTCCCATCGCTTCCTCAAGGTGTCAACAGTCTTTAGACATAGTTTCAGGCTTTTATTTTGAAAAATGAGCGAGAAAGATAACATTGCGTCAGTGGACAGATGGGTGTTCGCATGAGATTTGCTTGCGAAACCGAGTGGGGCAGCCGTTGTCTCCCCCTCTCTTATTGAAAGAGCGATTGTCCCGGTTGATATATTATCGATTATATATTTTAAAAACAACCTGAGGATTGATTATTAAAATCGTTTGTCATGTTTCTGTGGACATTACGGATACTATTTGGATTTTTCGTCTGCGATGTTGTGATGGTTTACTTCCTATGATCATGTATGGCAAATGGACATAACATCCTGATTTGGTACTTATTTATGGAATTTGGACATTTCTTATGTCATTTGGCCGTGGTTCATTGACTTTTGGGTTCGGAAGCCGATTTCCTATGATATATTGCAAATGGACAAGACATAGGCCTTATGGGCAAAGTCAATTAAAATCAGACAAATGTATGTTCATACGGTTAATGCATATGTATAAAAAAACATTTTTTTTTTTAGATTTTCAAAACTTGGGTCTTGACTTTGTGACCATTTGCCATTTGAAAATCTACGTTGGAGCACGCTCGCCATCTTTGGGATTTTTGGGGTATGGCACTTGGCATTTGCCATGTTCTACATGCCATATGGTTTGGATGAACTGCCATCCATTTGAGTGGTATTTGCGGTTGTGTATACATGGTTCACCCAATGGCAATAAGTTGCCATTCATTTTTGTCCATTTCATGGGGGACTTCCCTTACCAACACCTCTCTATTTTGAATCTTTGTGGACGGGGGCTCCGGAGTGCATGGGGGATCCCGCAGTGCAAAATGCGTTGCTACAGATGCAGGTTCGATACCCATGCTGGCCACCACCGGGAGACCCATGAGGTGGTTTTTGATTTTAATTTAGAATCCTCCAATCCTCTATATGTAATTATTGGCGGAGAGTCACGTCATATTTTTCGATATACTGTAGGCCCACCGTAGGCAACATGAGTCTCACTAGTGTTGAGTAATGTGTTGTTAATAGTGGTGTTGGTCTTATTTATTTAAATAGCATATTGAAGTTAGCAAAAGCCTACAACTATTTTAGCACCATATCCTGCTGCTCTGAGACAAGCATAGGGACAGGTCTTGATAAATCAATGTGATTTTTATTTTCACTTAATCTCTGTGTATTGGTTAGACTAGAATAAACAAATTAGGGTGCAGAAATGTTATGCTCTTAGTGTAAAAATGTTTTTAACTAGGCAAGTCAGTTAAGAACAAATTCTTATTTACAAGGAAAGCCTACTCCTTCCTCCTCATTGGGAAATTGAATCCCGGTCTCCCGTGAGCCCTGCCCGCACGACATGGGGATTCTTAAGCTAAATAACTGCCAAATATACAGCACAAAATATGGTGCTAAATATACAGCACCATATTTTTTGTCCCATCCTAACAGAAACCCAGAGGGTTTTTCATTTTTCTTGGAATAGAAACACCATAATATTAATCTCATTAGCAAGTACCAATCAAAAGTTTGGACACACCTACCATTAAGATCTCCAGCCCTGGTAAGTAGGTTAGTAGTTAGTAGTCCTATAGGGTGGCATTTGGAACACATCTACAGAATCCCCTCAAACTGAAGTAGCACACTCAGATAGTTTTCAGACCAGTTTTCAGACCAGTCTATCAAGACTAAACAATGGCTCCATCGCTGACTGACTTAGGAGGTTAAAATGGATAAAACTGGTAACAGAACATTCGAAAATATTCAAACTGCTTCTTTTTCAATCTACTGTATGTGTGTATGCAGTCACTCCTCTGCAAGCTCTGTCGAGCATAACATACACTAGATGCAGTTTGTGACAATTATAGAATTATTAGAATGGGCATTGCCACTCAGATTCCTTCTAGTTATAATTTTTCTATGGTGACCATACACTTGCCTTCCATGAGACCGGCCTGGCAGCTTGTCGATGTCATTATCGAATGGCTTTATTGAATTATGCTAACTGCAATCTGCAAAACACTGATTGGCTCTAATTATATCCTGCGTCTCATTGAACCCCTCTCTCTCTCAACACTAGCAATATAGCACTTAACTCAAAGCTTTTATATTTTATATCTGCTGCCTATAGGACCAGACGTGCATTGTGTACTTATCTATTCTCCGCATACAGTACCAGTCAAAACTTTGGACAGTCTTTAAGTAGTTCCCACATATGCTGAGCACTTGTTGGCCTTCACGAACCAGGGTCTGTAACGACGCCACTAGCACTGTGATGCAGTGCCTTAGACCACTGCGCCACTCGGGAGTCATCTGATGCAGCACTCCATCACCCTCCTTCTGGGTCAAATCGCCCTTGCACAGTCTGGAGGTGTGTTTTGGGTCATTGTCCTGTAAAAAAAAATGATAGTCCCACTAAGCGCAAACCAGATGGGATGGCTTTTCGCTGCAGAATGCTGTGGAAGCCATGCTCGTTAATAAGTATGCCTTGAATTTTAAATATATCACTGACAGTGTCACCAGCAAAGCACCCCCACACCCTCACACCTCCTCCTCCATGCTTCAAGTTGGGAACCACACCTACTCTGTGTTTCACGAAGACACAGCGGTCGGAAGCAAAAATCTTGAATTTGGACTCATCAGACCAAAGGACAGATTTCCTCCGGCCAGATGTCCATTGCTCGTGTGTCTTGCCCCAAGCAAGTCTTTTCTTGTTATTGGTGGTCTTCAGTAGTGCTTCTCAAATGTATTGTTTTATGCATTCTCCACAATCTTGTACTCACAAAAATGTACTCAAGGGAACGAAGTCGGAGAATGCACTCGGAGCATGGGAGTATGGAGCACGGTAGTATGCATATTGAGAAACACCCAGTATGTAGTATTTCTCTCAAATGTTGTGAACAAATTTGTTAACATCCCTGTTAGTGAGCATTTCTCCAAGATAATCCATCACCTAACAGGTGTGGCATATTAAGAAGCTGATTGAAGAGCTTGAGCACAGGTGCATCTTGTGCTGGGGGCAATAAAATGCCACTCTAAAATGTGCAGTTTTGTCACACAAGGCCACAGATGTCTCAAGTATAGATGGAGTTTGCAATTGCCATGCTAACTGCAGGAATGTCTACCAGAACTGTTGCCAGGAATGAATTTAATGTTCATTCCTCTACCATAAGCTGCCTCCAACGTCGTTTTAGAGAATTTGGCAGTATGTCCAACCAGCCTCATAACCGCAGACCGCAGACCGTATGGCGTTGTGTGGCTGTGCCACATGAAATGACGCTGGAGAGACTAAGCAGGTACGGGGAATAAAACATTTAATAAATAACGGACATGGAACGAGACAGGAACACTGTCAGCAAACAGGTAACACAAACAAATGATAATCAATGCAGCAATGGGGAACAGAACTGGGGAACTGACAAATATAGGGGAGGTAATAACAGGTGATGAATGAGTCCAGGTGAGTCCAATATCGCTGATGCGGGTGACGAGGGAAGTCAGGTGTGCGTAAATGATGGAAGGATTGCGTGATCCAGGGCAGCCTGGCGCCCTCAAGCGCCGGTGGGGAGAAGAGTGGGAGCAGTCGTGACAGTACCCCCCCCCTCTCGGGGCGCCACCCAGCGTCCCACCCGGGCGAACCGTCCGTGACGTGGGTGCTGTGCAAGCCGGTTGGGGCGTGGGTGCCCAACGAACCGGCAGGAGCGTGAGAGCCTGGTGAGCCGCCTGAGGCATGGAAGCCCGACAATCTGATTGAGGCTAGACGCCTGTCAATCTTGCTGCCGCAAGGGAGCCCGATGATCTGGTGGAGAGTGACATAGGATGGGAAGCCGCCGAGCCAACCGAGGCAAGGAAACCTCTAAAGCCAGCCAGGGCGTGGAAGCCCAACGAGCTGGCTTAGGCACCCCCGGTTCCATCGGCGGTGGAATCCACCCCGACGTCACCATCAAAAGAATAAAAAATACATTTAAATAATCCTGGACCGGCTGGGCGAACAAGAGTTGACGTTCTGGCTGAGGCCTGACGTGGGATGGGCGCCATCCAAGCCAATCGGGGCAAGGAAAACTCTCGAGCCAGCTAGGGCGTGGAAGCCCGACAAGCTGGCTCGGTACCCCCGGAGCTGATGCCACCATACCAACCGGAACGCCAGTACTCCCCGATGCATCATGTGATGGCTGCTGCATTCTGTCATGTGGTGACGCACAGCATACAAGAAAACAAAGACAAAAAACAATCAACGCAGCAGCGAGAACAGAACTGGAGAACTGACAAATATAGGGGAGGTAATAAACAGGTGATTGAGTGAGACCAGGTGAGTCCAATATTTCTGATGCGCGTGACGAAGGAAGGTAGGTGTGCGTAAATGATGGAAGGAGTGCGTGATGCAGGGCAGCCTGGCGCCCTCAAGCGCCAAGAGGGGAAAAGCAGGAGCAGATGTGACAGGGTGAGCAGTTTGTTAATGTCAACGTTGTGAACAGACTGCCCCATGGTGGTGGTGGGGTTATGATATGGGAAGGCATAAACTACAGACAATGAGCACATTTGCATTTTATTTATGGTAATTTCAATGCACAAAGATACTGTGACGGGATGCTGAGGCCCATTGTCGTGCCATTCATCTGCCTCTATCCCCTCATGTTTCAGCATGATGATGCACAGCCCCATGTTGCAAGGATCTGTACACAATTCCTAGAAGCTGAAAATGTCCCAGTTCTTCCATGGCCTGCATACTCACTAGACATGTCATCTATTGAGCCTGTTCGGGATGCTCTGAATTGACGTGTATGACAGCGTGTTCCAGTTCCGGATAATATCCAGCAACTTTGCACAGCCAATGAAGAGGAGTGGCACAAAATTCCACAGGCCACAATCAACTGCCTGATCAACTCTATGCGAAGGAGATGTGTCACGCTGCGTGAGGCAAGTGATGGTCACACCAGATACTGGCTGGTTTTCTGGTCCACGCCCTACCTTTTATCTGTGACCAACAGATGCATATTTGTATTCCCTGTCATGTAAAATCCATAGATTAGGGCCTAATGAATTTATATAAATTGACAGATGTTCTTATATGCTTTGCAATTAGGTAAAATATTTGAAATTGTTGCATGTTGTGTATATATTTTTGTTCGGTATATGTTTCGCTCGGAGCATCTGAAAAAGTGCTATATAAATCCAATGAACTACTATTATGTAGCTTACTGGTGCTTAGGAAAAGTGTGGAGATGGCCGATTTTATGAACAACAACAGAAATCTGAAATATGAGCAACAGTCTGGTCCACTAATGGCATCAATTATGTGATAATTTTCTTCTTGGCAGGGGGCTTCTTCGAAAGGTACAAACTGTTACTCTAAAGAGAGTAGGATGGAAGGGTGATAAAAATAGAGAGCATGGCTTTGGCGTACACAGTCAGTGATGGCTCGAAAGATGCACTTGACACAAAGAAATAGAATGTTGTGTGCAGATTGTGATAATTGTTTGGAGACCACATGCAGGCACAGTTATCCAGCGCAGCAGCCTGAATGCATCTTATAAGTACTTTTCAAGGGGCCGCTATTAATGTGACACACAACCGACTTTCTGATCATCCGATCCAGGTTTATTTCTCAGGGTAGAGGAGGGGACGGAGGAAAAGAGGGGAAAGGAGGAACAGCTAGGTTGTTGTTAAGGGGTGGAGTGAAGAGATGGAGAGGCAGTAGAGAGGTGAGGTGGATGGAAAAATGGAATGCTGGCTTGTTGAATAGGGAGACCCAATATCTTAGGTTGCTGTTGAGGGACGGAGGGATTGAGGAGGGGGGTGAAGGGGAGGAGAGGTGGAAGGGAAGAAGGAAACCATATTTGTTTTTAGGGAGACCTAATATCCTAGCAGTTTGGAGGGTCAGCACATTTTACAAGATAGATGAGGGCCAGAGGGCAACTTGGGTAATTCACAGTTAAATGCAACGCCGACATGCCCTTGATCTAATTTCCTAAGGAACTGGCATTTTCATTTTAATATATTTTGTGAGATCCAGACAAGCCCCAACAAGGAAGTGAATGTGTGTACGTGTGTGCCAGGGTTTCCATTAAGAGAATGTGGTGCTGGACATTTGACCAGCAGTATTTTAATTTACCGGACATTTGAGAAATTTACCGGATCCATATGCATTGGGTGCATAACCTAATTAGGGCGTCCACCCACGGTGCACAGAAAGACAGTAATCACATTTAGATTATGGTAATTCATTCTACTAGAACATGCAATTCAAGGATGCAACGGTGTGTGTCCCACTTATCGAATTCTGATGCACTCTTTGAAGATATTAGAATGATTGTTCACATTTAATTTCCTCAACCAACAAGACGTGTAACAACCATCAAAATCACTAGTCTATGTCAATCTACTATCCCCCATAGTGGAACAGTTGATCTATTCTATTGGTCAGCTTGTCGTTGTGCGCGAAAAATAAATAGTCCATTCCAGACTCAGTTGTGGGACGATAGATCCCAAATTCATACAACAAGTAGGCCTAGGCTACATAACTAAAATTATAATAATAAAGTAATGAGGCTGATGCAACAGATCCAAATGTTTTGCTTAACTTTTTAATCAACTATTATTTCTTCAGAATATAAGCGCAGCAATGTTCTCGTGGCAGTAGGCTGCAGCAAATGTTCAAAAGCGCACTGCAAAGTGTGAGCGTTTCATGTGACAGAGGTGAAAATATCCGTTTGAAATGTAGAAATAGGGGAGATCTAAAGATGCAACAGCTAGCATGTGTTGGTATATGACTAGGATTGCGCCTTTGGCTACTGGACAATGAAAGAAAGTTGATTTGAAAACCAATAGAACATGAGAGAAATATGAAACTGGTTTCAATGGCATATGGGAGTCTTTATAAAATGTTTGCATCGACGTTTCTAAGGTTGGATTTTGGATAGGCTACTTTGATGCAAAATAAGACATGCCTTGGTAAAATGTTCAGGTTTCACAATGTTTTCAAAATGCATACTGGCTCCAGCTCATTGCAAAGTGTACTGTAAAACCAAATAATTTGTGGCAACTGATTGCTTCCGTTTTTTTGAGTTATGAAACTTAAAAGTATTGATTTAATACAGTACTTAATAATGACTGTTAATATACAATTTTGATTACAGGTAACAAAGTAATTTGAATTATTAACTTTATTACTATGATCTACAGTAACTTAAAACAGACAACACCAGTCAAAAGTTTGGACACAGCTACTCATTCAAGAGTTTTTCTTTATTTGTACTATTTCTACTTTGTAGAATAATAGTGAAGACCTCAAAACAATGAAATAACACATGGAATCATGTAGTAACCAAAAAAGTGAAGTTGAAAGTTGAATGGATCTGAAAGGTGGGACTAATAACAACAACAAATGTCAAATAAACTGCATCAGAAAAAATGTATATCGGTTCAGACTTTTTGTGAAATAGCACAGTTAAAAATGTATGGCAAATAGAAATCAAACTGAATGGACATCAGAAATAGAGGAAGGCCAGGACTAAAAATAAACTAAATATAACTATTGTAAAATAGATTGTGTCCTTAAAATGTATATACAGTTGAAGACGGAAGTTTACATACACCTTAGCCAAATACATTCACAATTCCTGACATTTAATCCTAGTAAAAATGCAGTTTATGTCAGTTTGAATCACCACTTCATTTTAAGAATGTGAAATGTCAGAATAATAGGAGAGAGAATGATTTATTTCAGCTTTTCTTTCTTTCATCACATTCTCAGTGGGTCAGAAGTTTACATATACTCAATTAGTATTTGGTAGCATTGCCTTTACATTGTTTAACTTGGGTCAAACGTTTCAGGTAGCCTTCCACAAGCTTCCCACAATAAGTTGGGTGAATTCCTCCTGACAGAGCTGGTGTAACTGAGTCAGGTTTGTAGGCCTCCTTTCTCACATACGCTTTTTTAGTTCTGCCACAAATGTTCTATGGGATTGAGGTCAGGGCTTTGTGATGGTCACTCCAATACCTTAACTTAGTTGTCCTTAAGCCACTTTGCCATAACTTTGGAAGTATGCTTGGGGTCATTGTCCAATTGGAATACCCATTTGCGACCAAGCTTTAATTTCCTGATTAATGTCTTGAGATGTCCCTCCTGCAGCAAAGCACCCCACAACATGATGCTGCCACCCCCGTGCTTCACAGTTGGGATGGTGTTCTTTGGATTGCAAGCCTCCCCCTTTTTCCTCCAAACATAACTATGGTCAGTACGGCCAAATAATTATATTTTTGTTTCATCAGACCAGAGGAAATTTCTCCAAAAAGTACGATCTTTGTCCCCATGTGAAGTTACAAACCGTAGTCTGGCTTTTATATGGCGGTTTTGGAGCAGTGGCTTCTTCCTTGCTGAGCGGCCTTTCAAGTTATATTGAAATAGGACTTGTTTTACTGTGGATATAGGTGCTTTTGTACCTGTTTCCTCCAGCATCTTCACAAGGTCCTTTGCTGTTGTTCTGGGATTGATTTTCACTTTTCATCTCTAGGAGACAGAACGCGTCTCCTTCTTGAGCGTTATGATGGCTGCGTGGTCCCATGGTGTTTATATTTGCGTACTATTGTTTGTACAGATGAACATGGTACCTTCAGGTGTTTTGAAATTGCTCCCAAGGATGGACCAGACTTGTGGAGGTCTACAGTTTTTTTTTCTGAGGTCTTCAACTGTAGTATGTATAAACTGGAACTATTGTTTATTAGTTTACTCCAATCAGGGGAGGGGTGGTAGGATTTGTGGGAAATAATTAAGAAAAATATGATTTAAAAGGTTATGTACAGTTGAAGTCTACACATACACTTAGGTTGGAGTCACTAAAACTTGTTTTTCAATCACTCCACAAATTATATATAACAAACTATAGTTTTGGCAAGTCGGTTAGGACATCTACTTTGTGCATGACACAAGTAATTTCAATTTTCAAAAATTGTTTACAGACAGATTATTTCTGGACTTGAAGAAACTTTCAAAGTTCTTGACATGTTCTAGTTTGACTGACCTTCATGTCTTAAAGTAATGATGGACTGTCATTTCTCTTTGCTTTTTGAGCTGTTCTTGCCACCATATGAACTGCCTGGCTCGCAGTTGGCATTGCAATTCATCCCAAAGGTGTTTGTTGGGTATGAGGTCAGGGCTTTGTGCAGGCCAGTCAACAAATCATTTCTGTATGGGGTTTGCTCTGTGCATAGGGGCATTGTCATGCTGAAACAGGAAAGGGCCTTCCCACAAAGTTGGAAGCACAGAATCGTCTAGAATGTAATTGTATGCTGTAGCGTTAAGATTTCCCTTCAATGGAACTAAGGGGCTGAGCCCAAATCACGGAAAACAGACTTACACCATTATTCCTCCTCAACCAATCTCTAGTGTTCTCCTGGCATCCGCCAAACCCAGATTCGTCCGTCAGACTGCCAGATGGGGAAGTGTGAGTCATCACTTTAGAGAACGCATTTCCACTGCTCAAGAGTCCAATGGTGTCGAACTTTACACCTCTCCAGCCGACGCTTGGCCTTGCACATGGTGATCTTAGTCTTGTGTGTGGCTGCTCGGCCAAGGAAACTCATTTCATGAAGCTCCCGACGAACAGTTCTTGTGCTGACGTTGCTTCCATAGGAAGTTGGGAACTTGGTGGTGAGTGTTGCAACCGAGGACAGGCCATTTTTACGCGCTGTGCTTCAGCACTCAGCGGTCCCATTCTGTGAGCTTCTGTGGCCGACCACTTCCCCTGCTGAGCCGTTGTTGCTCCTAGACGTATCCACTTCACAATGACAGCACTTACAGTTGACTGTGGCAGCTCTAGAAGGGCAGAAGTTTGAAGAGTGGACTTGTTAGAAAGGTGGCATCCTGTGACGGTGCCATGTTGAAAGTAACTAAGCTCTTCAGTAAGGCCATTCTACTGCCAATGTTTGTCTATAGGGATTGCATGGCTGTGCTTCTCGATTTTATACACCTGTCAGCAACGGGTGTTGCTGAAATAGCCAAATCCACTCATTTGAAGGGGTGTCCACATACTGTTGTGTATATATATGTCTAGTCCAACAATACAGGTGCTCTCATCGAGTACACAAAATGATCCACCGAAAACATATCGATATCTACAGTATCTTCCCTTCCTATCAGGCCATGTCTGCAGTCTCCTGTTCTGCTACTTGAACCCGTTGAGCTGAACAATTATTTACTGCTCGTGCTGAATATTAAATATGAATATTAACTGAAGATTAACTCTCTCTTTTTTATCTCTCTATATAGCTCTCTCTCTCTCAACAATCCATGGCTCAGCATTTTGCTGAAAGATTTACTCCAGTCTGTGTCCCAAATGGCACCCTTTTCCCTATAGAGTGCACTACTTCCAGAACCATATGGGCCCTGGACAAAAATGGTGCAATACCTTGAAAATAGGGTGCCATTTGCGATGCATCCCAGGATTAATGTAAAGATGGCTGTCGAGGGGGAGATATCAGTATATCATCCACCCACCAGGCTGTTGTAGATGACACTACGCCCAACACACACACTCACACACACACACACTCACGCACACACACCTGCTATTTACTGCCCTACAATTGAGTGAACTAAATCTGTCAGCTAGTGCTGTCTAATCCTCACGGACAGTCACTGACTAGACTCAGCCATGGATGGACAGAGGTCAGAAAGTGACCTCAAAATCTAATTGTATTTGTCACATGCTTTGTAAACAGTGAAATGTTTACTTATGGGCCCACCCAGCAATGCAGAGAGAAAAATGAGAAACAATAGAAAAATAATAACACGAGGAGTAAATACACAATGAGTAATGATATTGTGTCTATATACACGGGATACCATTACCGAGTCAATGTGCAGGGGTACGAGGTAATTGAGGTAGACATGTAGGGAGGCAGGAAGCCTAATGGTCAGCGTGTTGAACCAAAAATTTGATAGGTTGCTAGTTCTAATCCCCAAGCTGACAAGGTGAAAATCTGTCAATGTATTCTTGAGCAAAGCACTTAACCTCAATTGCTCCAGGGTTGTCATTGATAATGGCAGATCCTGGCTGTGACCCCACTCTCTGAGGTTATCTCAGGGAAAGTGGGACATGCAAAACAACCCTTTTCCAATTAAAATATGTGTATTAATGAGAACTAGGACAAATATAAGCAACCACCAGATTTATTTAACCAGGTAGGCTAGTTGAGAACAAGTTCTCATTTGCAACTACGGCCTGGTGCCCTGTGGTACCCCCATAGAGACTGCCAGAGGTCCGGACAACATGCCCTCCGATTTGACACATTGAACTCTGTCTGCAAAGTAGTTGGTGAACCAGGCTAGGTAGTCATTAGAAAAACCAAGGCTTTTGAGTCTGCCGATAAGAATACGGTGATTGACAGAGTCGAAAGCCTTGGCCAGGCCGATGAAGACGGCTGCATAGTACTGTCTTTTATCAATGGCGGTTATGATATCGTTTAATACCTTGAGTGTGGCTGAGGTGCACAGCGGAGAAGGTACGGTGGGATTCAAAATGGTCAGTTATCTGTTTGTTAACTTGGCTTTCGAAGACTTTAGATAGGCAGGGCAGGATGGATATAGGTCTGTAACAGTTTGTGTCTAGGGTGTCACCCCCTTTGAAGAGGGGGATGACCGCAGCAGCTTTCCAATCTTTAGGGATCATGGACGATACGAAAGAGAGGTTGAACAGGCTGGTAATAGGGGTTGCAACAACGGCGCCGGATAGTTTTAGAAAGAGAGGGTCCAGATTGTCTAGCTGATTTGTATGGGTCCAGGTTGGTTTTGCAGCTCTTTCAGAAAATCTGCTGTCTGGTTTTGGGTTAGGCAGATCTGTTGGCTGGGGTCGGAGAAGCCAGGAGGAAGGCATGGCCAGCTTATTGAAATTTTCGACAACGATAGCTAATCAGATAAAACAACAACAGGTCAAATGGCGATGACTGGGCAGAGAGGGTAAACAAAAAAACAAAAAAATATACAGAATGGAGTACCGTGATTAATGGACAGTCCAGTGGGCATCAGCTATGTAGTCAAGTTTTCATAGGGTCCAGGGGTCAGCAATAGATGGAACAGGGAAGCCGCAGAGGCTAGTAGAAGTGGCCCGGGGCTAGTAGAAGTGTCTGCTCCGACGTCCGACGGAAGGTCGGTTGAAGGCCCAGCAGATGGAGTATTCGTCGGCAGACCTGTCGTGGTGGTGCGCCGTGTCGACGAAGGATCCAAGCCAGATGGCGAAAGAGGTATTGTAGTTGTAGTAATTTAGTTTTCTATCCGGGAGATGCGCCTTTCTCCTGGCTAACCGGTGCTAGCTTCGGGGCAGGGGCATTAGCCACTATAGCCACTCAGTGGCAGCGGCGATCCGGTGCCAAGGTCCAGAGCTTACGGCAAGTATCCGGTGGAGTAGTGGATTCTAGCCGTGTTTGGGTGGAGTCCAGGTGAACAACTGAGTAGGCCGGGAGGTGGGCCTCAGGGATAGTTTCGGTACTGGGTAACTCGGTGGGTGCTAGCTAGCTGTGAAGATCAGGAGAATGGTCCAGGGATTATGGCAGGAATCCTGCGTTGTAGTGGAGAGACAGTCCGTTACTGGTAGGCTGGTGAGTATTATCCAAGCTAAAAAAAAAGTGCTGGTACCTGTGCAGAAGATAAAGGCCACTAGCAGTGGCTAACAATGACTAAATAGCTTGTAGCTAATTAGCTGGTTAGCTTATGATGGCTAGGTGGTTCTTGCTATAAGGTTTAAAAATAAAAAATAATAGCGGTTCCATATCACATTGGGTGAGGCAGGTTACCTGAAGGTATAATTGAACTAAAATGGAGAAGAGATTGAAAATAAAAATGGAAATATATACAAAAAAGATGAAAAAGTACACGAGAGGACGAACAAAACACGTCTGCACTGCTACACCATCTTGGAATCCATGTACATATATATATATATATATATATATATATATATATATATATATATATATATATATATATATATATATATATATATATATATATATATAGGTAGGGATAAAGTGACTACACAACAGGATAGATAATCAATGGTAGCAGCAGTGTATCTGATGAGTCAGAAGAGTTAGTGAAAAAAGGGTTAACTATTTAGCAGTCTTATGACTTAGGGGAAGAAGCTGTTCACGGTCCTGTTGGTTCCGGACTTTGTGTATCGGTAGCGCTTGACGTGCGGTATCAGAGAGAACAGTCTATGACTTCGGTGGCTGGCGTCCTAGACAATTTTGTGGTCTTCCTCTGAAACCGCCTGCTATAGAGGTCCTGGATGATTTATCAATAAGCACATGATTTATATATATATATATAAATCATAACATATGAGACGGCAACTTGTTTCAGATCGCATAATGTATCATCAAGTCCATTACAGGACAGTTTCCCGGACTATGCCAGATTATGCTGTAAACCTATTCCTGTACATAAAAGCATTTTCAAGGAGAATCTCCATTGAACATACGGTTTGGGTCCAGGAAACCAGCCGTAAACCAGCCGTAAATTTCCCAATCAAACTGCCATCCCTTAGAATCATGGTGAAATATATGAGGTACTCCAACTGCATGCCTTTGTCAGCATGTGAGACTGTGCGTGTGTGTGTGTGTGTGTGTGTGTGTGTGTGTGTGTGTGTGTGTGTGTGTGTGTGTGTGTGTGTGTGTGTGTGTGTGTGTGTGTGTGTGTGTGTGTGTGTGTGTGTGTGTGTGTGTGTGTGTGTGTGTGTGTGTGTGTGTGTGTGTGTGTGTGTGTGTGTGTGTGTGTGTGTGTGTGTGTGCATGCGTGTGCGTTTACACATTTCCTACAGCTCGTTTCCCATTCTGTATCCCTGTTTCATAGGAAAGATCTACCTAAAATAAATGATGGATTGGTGTACAGGCAATTAAATGAATGCATTACACTTTAGACTTTCCAAATCTAGATGTTTCAAAGGAACGTATCAGCATCTTGCATGTGTGGAACCCTTTTATGTTAATTACCATTTTGTGACCGCCACAGCCCTATCCATGACTCATATAAGTAATTAACATATCTGTCCAAATATAACCTATTCATTAGATAGCTTCACGTCTGTGATAGAGAGAGAATGTATCTCTCTATCATTAGTTTATCTCCAGCTGTGAGTGCACGGTCCCTAGTTAACACAGTGGCACACGAAGGGTAGGTGAAATACCTCCTCTGCATTATTATGCACTAAACAGACTGTGCCTGCATCCCAAAGGACACCCTATTCCCTTCACAGTGCAGTACTTTTGACTAGAGCCTATGGGTAGTGCATCATATAGGCAATGTAGGGTACCATTTGGGAGGCGGCCTCTGTTTACCAAATCAACTCTACAACTTTGTTGCTGTCGTTGTACTCTGTGTAGGTCATATTTTAAAGACACTATTAATCTTCTTTTTAATTATGGATATAATGTCATTGTATAAATCCGGATTAGATGCACAGATTGATGATTTTTTTTAAATCCGCTGACAGGATGTGTGAGCATGTGTAATTAAGAGGAAGTGTAAAAAATGATTTTTTAAAAAGCTACAATTGTGTGTGTGTGTGTGTGTGTGTGTGTGTGTGTGTGTGTGTGTGTGTGTGTGTGTGTGTGTGTGTGTGTGTGTGTGTGTGTGTGTGTGTGTGTGTGTGTGTGTGTGTGTGTGTGTGTGTGTGTGTGTGTGTGTGTGTGTGTGTGTGTGTGTGTGTGTGTGTGTGTGTGTGTGTGTGTGTGTGTGTGGTGTTACTGGGGCGAAGACAGCAGAGCGGTACATTCACAAGCAGCAGCTGCCATCTACTCTTCTCTTAATGAGGATTTGACAGGCTACAGTAGGTTATGTCGTCTGTATAAGGTTGGTTGGCATGCAGGCCGTCAATCTCTTGCTACAGCCACATGCAGACAGACAGACAGACAGCCACAGACAGAAAAGACAAGACAAGACAATCTATGCATCCCAAATGGCACCCTATTTCCTGAGTGCACAACTTTTGACCGAAGCTCTATGGGTAGTACACTGTAAAGGGAATAAGGTGCCATTTGGGATGCAAAATGTGTTATATTTATGCGTGTCTCCATAAACGTTTCATGGACATTCTGGTTACAGAACCTTTCCTTGACACAAATCCCGTTGCCATGGAGACCAAATGACAAAAATCGACCGAGCAGCTTGTCCATTTAACTTTGAGAATCCCAATCTGTCCATCTTTGATTATGCATGTCACACTGACTGTCTGAAATCTGAAACATCACTATCCCATTCCCTTGTCAGCTATAGAGAAGTTGTGTTTTTGTTCATATGGCTGGGGGAGAAAAACGGTCTTCTGTAGCTTAACTCTTGTGTGGTGTTCAGGTCTTTGTTATTCTCCCAATGTTCGCGGGTCTGATGGACCCACAACATTATTGGGTTTTTCAAACAATACAGCCATAACAATTTAGGTAATACTTAGATGTTGACTTATATCAATTACAAGCAATATAGATAGCATACATGGTTACTATTGGCCATTTACCTTAGCTAGATCACATTTATCAATAAAAGCGCTATTTGTTTTTTGGGCATAAAATTTGATTGTTGTAAACGAAAATCTATTATACTCAAGACATGGCTAGAATAAATCATGTTTATTTTTAACAAATATAAATGAAACAAGGTTTTCATCACTATTGATGTTTCTTGTTTTGAACTGAACAAATTGGAAGGACAAATTTGACAATATTTTATGGAAATGATAAATGAGCCCCATTGAACACAAATTAAGGCCGGTCCTAATTAAGGCCGGTCTTAACACACCACATGAGGGACAGAGTTTTACTGGTTGTGTGTTGCAAGTGTATTTCTTACACATGTGTACTGTGTCTTCCTGTCCTTCTTGGGTCCACATACACCGCAGCGCTTCTTCTTGTTGCTCCCGGCTGCAATCTAGAATGATGAAAACACTTAGTTCAGGACTTTTACGAACATCTCACTCACGTATATAGTTACAGCAGGCCAAGGTAGGAGAGTCAGACACACCCATGCGAACAACATCACTTACACGTATTTCCGGTATTGGAGTTGTTGGTTCTGTGGGTCGGGTGAATGGGGCACCAGCGTCCTCCTCCTGAATCCTCCTCACAATGGCTGCAGAAGCTGGGGGCCTTGGGATATGTTGCCTCCTCTGGATTTGAGGTCTTACCAATGCCTTGCCCGGCTCCTCGAGAAAGAGGCGTCTCCTCTGGAGCTTCCCTCTGTTCCAATCTGGTTCAACGCCATCTAGATGACAAACGTGTTGTATGCCGAGATGTCCAAGATGATGAAGAATATCACAAGTGGCCAAAAATTATTTCTAAGGCAGGTTCCCGCAAGACATTGTGTAGTTTCACACACTACAAAGGGTAAAAAGTGTGAGAAAAGCAGGAGACAGGCAGACAGACAGGTTTTTGGTGCTATGTTGAAACAACAGACCCTGGGAGGAGGAAAACAGAGTGAAGACACACAGCAAACCTTTAGTTTAGTTTTTACTTGTTTTCACCAACACACACACTGTTCCACACTTTTATTACCCCCGTATCCAGTGGACACAACCACCACATAAGGTGGTATAAAGGTGTAGGGGGGGTGCTCGGTGTGCACTCATTGAAAATGTTTTCATTTGAATGCTCTTCGCAGAAAATGAGCCAAGGCCAATGAGTCTCAGGTTGAAAAAATAATAAATTGTATCATTTTTATTTTAGTAAACATTGAAAATGGGTCGCACAGACCCGAACACCACACAAGTGTTAATTGATTTAATCTTTCACACAGTGTGTGGTCTCAGTCAGCACATACTGTATACCTTAATAATTCACACACTCTATTAGAATTATATAGGTATTGTATGTTATTTTATTCTTTGTTTTAGTATGGTCAGGGTGTGAGTTGGGGTGGGCAGTCTATGTTTGTTTTTCTATGTTGGTTTTTGTGTTCGGCCTAGTATGGTTCTCAATCAGAGGCAGGTGTCGTTAGTTGTCTCTGAGAATCATGCTTAGGTAGCCTGGGTTTCACTTTTGGTTTGTGGGTGTTTGTTTCCGTGTGAGTGTTTGGGCCACACGGTACTGTTTTGGTTTTGTATATTTCACGTGTATTATTTAGTTCCAGTGTTCAGTTGTGGTTTTGTATAAATCAATATGGACACTTACCACTCTGCGTTTTGGTCCGATCCTTACTCCTTCATAGACGAAGAGGAGGAAATCCGTTACACCTGGGTTAAAAATAACCCAATGTGGGTACATATTGGAGAGAACACGTGTTGGGTAATTTTGGCTCATCCAGTTGGGTCACGAACAACCCATTGTTTTCTTTAAATTGGGTTGTTGATGATGAGCTATGATCCACTGAGTCAAATCAGAAGACTGGAGGTGTGGCTTAGTAGGGGCATGGCTTTCAGACAGGTATTTTTGGCCACCGGTGCAAGTAAATGTAAATCTGGTTCATCTGTTCTTTTGTACTGTCTACACCTGTTAAGATTGAGCACGGACACTTTTGTAGCTTTAATAAGGCTTACACAAGAGTATGAGTTCCTTAATTAAGTGCCTATGCAACTTTTCAGTGTACAAACTTAGAAGGATGAACATAAATTACATTTAGTCTCACGGGTGGCCATAAAGAACTATCTGAAAATCCAAGCCCCAATAGGCATGTTGCTCTACTATCGCCACAAGCGTCACGGGACTGGTCTGAATTTGGTACCGCCGATCTGCCAACTTCTGTCTGTAGCGTCCGAACAGATTAGGCTACATACTAATATGACCCCTCTATGGAAAGGTGAGACTCTCCCAAACAGGTACGTTGTTTTCTTCTATGCCGCTCACAAGCCTCACAAGCCTCACAAGACTCGTATGAAGGTAGCCCGGTACCAGTTTGAAAAAATGAATGGAAGTGTATATATAGAAGTAGTTTAGTGCCTAAAAAAGGGGCTAAATATGGGTATTCTTTTTTTATATTAATTTCCTGATCTTTCATATCTCTCAGATAGAGAACAGACACTTCAAAACAAATGTTATTTTAATGGATTTTGTTATTCTCTGTTTTTCCATGTATCAATCTGTTATTCAATGCATTTCTATAGGCTAATAGCAGTAAGGCCAACTTCAATGTTTCATCAAATCAATTTGTTTATATTTTGGGGGGGATACCTAAATATCCTACATTTCAAAATCAAATAGCTAAATGATCCTTGGTATGACCATCTTAAAACAATTCCATACAGTGAGCTAGAAAAGTGTTGGGACAGTGACAAACATTTTGTTGTTTCGGCTCTGTCCTCCAGCACTTTGGATATGAAATGATATAATTACTGTTTTTAAAGTGCAGACTGGCAGTCTTAATTTGAGTGTACCATATCAGGTAAACCGTTTAGAAATTACAGCACTTTTGGTACATAGTCCCCCCATTTTAGGGGACCAAAAGTATTATTTACTATATTCCTAGCATGCAATGATTGCATCAAGCTTGTTGGATGCATTTGCTGTTTGTTTTGGTTGTGTTTCAGATTATTTTGTGCCCAATAGAAATGAATGGTGAAGAATGTATTGTGTCATTTTCAAGTCACTTTCTTTGCAAATAAGAATATAATGTTTCTGAACACTTTCACATTAATGTGGACGCTACCATGATTATGGATAGTCCTGAATGAATCATGAGAAAAAGTTTCAGATGCACAAATATCTTACGCCAAAGACATGCAACCTCTCACCATTGCAATAACAGGGGAGGTTAGCATTTTGTGGGGGGGGGGTATGATATTTATGCCTCTGTAACTTTCTCAACTCATTATTATTCACGATTCATTCAGGATTATCCATAATCGTGGTAGCATTCGCATTCATGTAAAAGTGTTTAGAGCATGTGTGTCACTGTCCCAATACTTTTGGAGCTGACTGTATGTTATCTAAGTAGAACTCCCTCTCTCCCTAGGGAGCTAAGTAACCCAACTGGCTGGGTGAAAAATAACTCAACGTGTGTTGTGTCCACTATTTGCCCAGCGCTCGGTTGTTTATAACCCAGCATTTCTTTGGAGTGCAATTAACATGGACCAAGTTTGACGGTTTTGCTTAGTACATGCACAGCGTGCCTTTGCCATGAGCAATGTCTCCTTTGGGCGTAGTAGTAGAGGCTATTTGGCTATTTGTCACACGAACTGCGAGAAGAGTGTGTATAACACAACTCTGTGTAAACATGAATAAATCAGGAGAAGACCAAGGCCTTCCAATGGAACTCCCAGAGGAGACCTAAAGAGAAGTCGATGACGTGATACTAATACACTGAACAAAAATATAAACATACAAACGTGTCAAAGATTTTACCGAGTTACCGTTCACGTAAGGAAATAAGTCAATTGAAATTAAATCATTAGGCTCTAATCGATGAATGTCACATGACTGAGGATACAGATACGCATCTGTTGGTCACAGATACATTTAAAAAAGGCAGGGGCGTGGATCAGGAAACCAGTCAATATCTGGTGTGACCACCATTTGCTTATTGCAGCGCGACACATCTCCTTCACACAGAGTTGATCACATATAGTTGAATGTGACCTGTGGAATGTTGTTCCACACCTCTTCAATGGCTGTAAGAAGGTGCCGGATATTGGCGGGAACTGGAACACGCTGTTGTACATGTCGAACCAGAGCATCCCAAAAAAGCTCAATGGGTGACATGTCTGGTGAGTATGCAGGCCATGGAAGAACTGGGACATTTTCAGCTTCCAGGAATTGTGTACAGATCCTAGCGACATGGGGCTGTGCGTTATCATGCTGAAACATGAGGTGATGGCGGCGGATGAATGGCACGACAATGGGCCTCAGGATCTCATCACGGTATCTCTGTGCATTCAAATTGCCATCGCTAAAATTCAATTGTGTTTGTTGTCCGTAGCTTATGCCTACCCATTCCATAACCCCACCGCCACCATGGGGCACTCTGTTCACAACGTTGACGTCTGTTAACTGCTTGCCATCTGCTTGGTACAGTTGAGATCTGTTAAGAGAACACTTCTCCAGCATGCCAGGGGCCATCAAAAGTGAGCATTTGCCCACTGAATTTGGTTTCAATGTCAAACTGCAGTCAGGTCAAGCCCCGGGTGAGGACAATGACCACGCAGATGAGCTTCCCTGAGACCGTTTATGACAGTTTAACAGTGATGCCGGTTGGACGTAGTGCCAAATTCTTTAAAACGACATTGAAGGTAGCTTTATGTAGAGAAATGAACACTACATTCTCTTGCAACAGCTCTGATGGACATTCCGGCAGACAGTGATGCCAATTGCACACCCTCAAAACTTGAGACATCCGCGGTTATTGTGTTGTGTGACAAAACTGCACATTTTAGAGTGTCCTTTTATTGTCCCCAGCACAAGCTGTACGAGTGTAATGACCAAGCTGTTTAATCAGCTTCATGATATGCCACACCGGTGGATGGATTATCTTGGCAAAGGAGAAATGTTCACTAACAGGGATGTAAACAAATTTGTGCACATTTGAAAGAAAGCTTTTTCTTTGTGCGCATGGAGCATTTCTGTGATCTTTATTTCAGTTCATGAAACATGGGACCAACACTTTACATATTGCATTTATATTTTTGTTCAGAATAGAACATGCTAGGAGGTTGGACATACTGGCAGGGTTGTGTGTAATTAAAGTCTAAGGCTATTCGACTAAAGGGAGATACTTTTATACAGTTGAGATTCTATCCTTGTGGCCACAATACACATTTCCTCATTTCAAGCAACAAACCAGAAGCTCAAACACTTGATGTGATTGGAAGAAGTAAGAAGATCTGAAAGCTACTGGTGGGCGTCATCCCAAACTCAAGAGATTTGGGATGAAGCTATGCAAAGACCAAACTCAAGAGATTTGGGATGAAGCTATGCAAAGACCAAACTCAAGAGATTTGGGATGAAGCTGTGCAAATACCAAACTCAAGAGATTTGGGATGAAGCAATGACAAGACCAAAGTCAAGAGATACGGGTTGAAGCTGTGCAAATACCAAACGCAACATTTTATTCAAAGGAGGAACCAATTCAATGGGGGAAATTGGAATATTGTTCTAAAGTCTTGTTTTACAAAGTGCAGCCATTGATGTTTTTAATTAGTAGACATTAGCGTATTTCTGCCTGATAAGGCGTCGGGACACAGCTGGGTAAAATTTTGAGTTATTCTGTATGGAAGAAATCCAGGGGAAGATCAGAGGGGACTCAGAGGCACCGAGACATCGAGGCAGAAATCCTAAATCAACTGACTTCGCATCTCAAATTCCATTGAATGATGAATGTTGAGTCATTTCTTTCCCCCCTCAATAAAGCAACGAACTGGAAGATATGGTAATTACCTAAAGCACCTAGCACAAGTCCCTGCGATGAATGCATACGTTAATTATTTTTGAATTAGCTGAAAATGATCTTTATAGGGAAAAATGCAATGCGGCAGAATGTAATTGTGTGATCAAAGGAATATATCAAATGTTTAGGTTAAAGGTTTACAATAGGAATGTTCAAGTGTAGCTTTTTGTAGCGTACAATGGGCCAGTGATGATAGGCTGAATACGTAGAATTGAGTTGTACCAAAGGCTACTTAGAAAGGGGAGTAGAAAACTCACTAAGTGCATCACAGCATTGGAGTATATACTTTATCTACATGATCTGTACATTATGTATAGGACCCATAGTCCATAGACCAGGGCTGTTGTCAACACTCGTGAAATATATACTGTAGGGAATAGGATGCCATTTGGGATACACATAATCATTTATTAGTCATTACACTCCAGCCAGACTCTTTTTTTTTCTTCTTTTTTTTGTACGTCAGCAAACAGTACAGACTGCATTTATATTTTTTTGTTGCATTGCCTCCAGTAATTTCATGAATTCAAAATGATAGGAAATGCCAAGTAAATAACCCGAATGGCTTTTTATTCACTGTGAAAGAAAGATCATACAGATCAGAAGAGAAAAGGGAATCATAGCTAAGCTTCTCCCTGGGCTTTGGTTGTAAATGTTCACCTCTCCTCTCCCCTCTTTGACAAGGTTGCAGCGTGTGTGTGTGTGTGTGTGTGTGCGTGGTTGTAGCTGACATCTCACAGCAGGCAACAGGAGTGAAATGAATAGCAGCGTCTCCAACCTAGCCTCTACCCCTCCAAGCCCTCTCCATGTTATGTGAGTGTGCTGTACATTAGGTATTACAGCAGCAGGACAGGGATAATTACCACAATCAGACGCGAAGAGCATCAATCTCAGGTGAGCCATGGGGAGTAAATTAAGCAGAAAGAGGGGGGGGGGGTGGAGAGAGGGAGCGAAGTAAGTAGTTGTGAGAACCCGGTTGTTTGAAGTAAGTAGTTGTGAGCACCCGGTTGTTCGAAGTAAGTAGTTGTGAGAACCCGGTTGTTCGAAGTAAGTAGTTGTGAGCACCCGGTTGTTCGAAGTAAGTAGTTGTGAGAACCCGGTTGTTCGAAGTAAGTAGTTGTGAGAACCCGGTTGTTCGAAGTAAGTAGTTGTGAGAACCCGGTTGTTCGAAGTAAGTAGTTGTTCGAGAAGAACCCGTTGTTCGAAGTAAGTAGTTGTGAGCCCGGTTGTTCGAAGTAAGTAGTTGTGAGAACCCGGTTGTTCGAAGTAAGTAGTTGTGAGAACCCGGTTGTTCGAAGTAAGTAGTTGTGAGCACCCGGTTGTTCGAAGTAAGTAGTTGTGAGCACCCGGTTGTTCGAAGTAAGTAGTTGTGAGCACCCGGTTGTTTGAAGTAAGTAGTTGTGAGAACCCGGTTGTTCGAAGTAAGTAGATGTGAGAACCCGGTTGTTCGTCGCCTTTCAAGTTCTCTGACATTTGCTGTCAGAAATTTGCCACTCGCAGAATGAATCACACAGATAGAAAATCTATTTATCTACACATCCATCCATCTTTCTCTCTCTCTCTTTGCATTTTTCTCTCTCTTTTCATTTTACACCCCTCCCTCTCTCATATCTATTACATGGTCTAGGTAAAACATCACGCTGAGTCTCTCACTATGAGAGGAGGAATGTTCCGGAGTGCTGTTATTAATTCCGGAATTTCTGGAGTGACATTTCAGAGTGACACGCTATGACATTCAACCTTTTAAAAGTCCAGCAACCTGCTGTGCATAATAGTATGATCCTTCTCATCATAACAGTAAAGGCTCAAAGACAGACAGTCATGTACTGACCAGATTCCCACAACACAGCTGAGATGGAGGGCTAGCCCACTTTTAAGCCTGTTTTGGATGGCATATATCTGTGTCTGCATATTTCCTCTGCCTCAGGACTCATCACTCTCTTTCCACCACAGCGATCTGCTGAGTAAGAGAAACTGCAAAGTTACCGAGCTGATTCTCCCACTGGTAAAACCACTGTTTCAAAATAGAAGGAATCACCAACACTACAAATGGAGTATCTTTATGGAAACTAAGCCACTTTTCCAAATTTATAACGCCTCGAGCAACAACTTCACCCCCTATTGTTATAAAGCTGGCGAGAGACCAGAGCCCTATACTACAAATGTAGTTTGAGGAGTTAGCGAGGTAACTTTGGTCAACTCTGCGTTCAACCTGGGATAACCCTTAACACGAAAGTGGCTCACCTTTTAGCCAGGTTCATTTCTAATGGCAAGGAATCCTTCAGATCTAATCTAACTTGCTTCGGGACAAGCTAACTCTGCGCCAACTCCATTTATCATTGAATTAAGTGTCTGAGCTGAGAGTTGAGGACCAATGAAAACATATTCCCTCCCGCTGTAGCAAAGATGGTCATCATCCACTTCATTTGAATATATTATTAATCAAATATACTATTAATTAAATGCTGTTGTGTGTTAAAAAAGAGTCATGTCAAAATATTACACATTTAGTAATGACAAATGCTTTTGAAACTTCACATCAAGTAAAACTTTTGCATGACTTAATACAAATATTTTATTGTAAAGAGTGGGGAAAAAATATGCTTGTGCATTGATAACCACAGCAAAGCCGAGCAAAGATCAAGACAGCACATCTAAACGTCTATAGCCTGCTGAATTTACAAGATAACTTTTCCTCATTTTGATTTTGGCTCATCTAAAAATGTGGCACTGACTTACCCATGGATTGACGTTTCAGCGTTGTCATAATGAAGAGTTCAGGGTTCAACTAGCCACATACAACATACATCTTTTATTTGTTTATCTAACCTTTATTTAACCAGGTAGCCTAGTTGAGAACAAGTTCTCATTTACAACTGCGACCTGGCCAAGATCAAGCAAAGCAGTGCGACAGAAACAACAACACAGAGTTACACATGGGAACAACAAACGTACAGTCAGTAACACAACAGAAAAATCTGTATACAGTGTGTGTAAATGAAGTATGGAGGTAAGGCAGTAAATAGGCCAATAGTGGCAAAGTAATTACAGTTTAGCAATTAACACTGGAGTGATATATGTGCAGATGAGGATGTGAAAGTAGAAATACTGGTGTGCAAAAGAGCAGAAAAACAAAAACACATATGGGGATGAGGTAGGTAGTTGGTTGGATGGGCTGTTTACAGCTATATAGGGAATACTGTAGTATGCCATTTGGGACGCAAACAAGACCTCATACTCCACAAAACATCACAGGACATGTCTGTTTGGCAGAGAGATTAGAGGAGGTTGGATGAAGAGTAGAGTGTGACAGAGGAAGGAGACAGAGCCCCATCCCAGTAGTGATAAGACTGGAGAAGAGAAGAAAAGAGAGCCACAGCTCCATCCCTATCCACTCCCTCTCTGTTGTGATTGGTGATGGTGAGGAGGGAAACTGGATCAACACAGCAGCACGGGCTGGGTTCTCCTCCCCAAAGCCTCATAGGCTACGAGCTTATTAGAAGGCCCATTATTACCAGAGGGGTACACACACGCACACACAACATGTATATTAATGTACAAATGACCTCAACTAACCTGTTCCCCCGCACAGTGACTCAGTACCGGTACCCCTTGTATATAGCCTCGTTGTTATTTTATTGTGTTACTTTTTATAATTTTTTACCTTAGTTTATTTGGTAAATATTTTCTTAACACTTCTCGAACTGCACTGTTGGTTAAGGGCTTGTAAGTAAACATTTCGCGGTAAGGTCTACACTTGTTGTATTCGGCACATGTGACAAATAAAGTTTGATTGGATATTCCCACCCAAATACACACACACTACGGGGAAGTGGAAACACTCGCATGACACCCTGTGTTCCTGCCAGGGTGCCTGGTTGTGGCCGTGCCATTTGAGGGCCACTCGAGATTTGCTCAACTAGGAGCTGTGTAATGGCTTGTCAGGGCTCTGGTCAAAAGTAGGACGCTACAGTATATAGGAAATAGAGTGCCATTTGAGAGGCAGCTCACGTCTAGTAATAATGATCATGTTTATGACAACAATGACTAACACATTGAAGAAGGAATTACGCCAAATGTGTGTGTGATTTTAATACTCTGGAGGAAACGCAAGAGAAGTGTATTTATTGCACTAAATACGAAGTCATAATATATTATTGTCTTGATATTTTTTTCTTGTGTGAGCGTGTAGATAAAGTACTATCGATTTGTTGCTGCGGTATAGCCTTAGTCATTTAGCAAGTAGCTTATAATATAGCACTATTTACTCTAGCCTATATTATGTGATTGAATTGAGTTTCCCTTTCCCTATCGTCAGCTGTTTTGTGAATCTGGCATCATTATGGAAGCCCATTCAGGAACATATTTCCATGGAAATGCATAATTGTAACACTCTCTCCAGTTACAGAAGGACATATATTAGTCTTAATGAGGAGTCTGGCTAGAGTGTAATGGCTGATGCACATCTGAATGGGATAAATCATTAAGTGTATCCCAAACCAAACCCCATTCTCTATCTAGAACACTAGTGTTGACCACAGCCCTGGTCTGTGGACTGGGTCCTGGTCCAACGTATTGTTCTTTCCGTGGAATATGGTGTCTTTTTGAGATGCAACTGTTGGACTAAATAGCTTTGCTTTAATGGATTGGTGGTTTATTTTTATTTGGTAATTTTCTCAAGCTATGTTTCATGAAGCCATAGACCTACGGTGTCGCAATGCTGCTATTAAGAATGCTGGCTGGTGGCAAAACATGTATTTACTTGTTCGGTAATTAAAGTGGTAAATTTAAACGCTGCAGATTGTAAAATGAACTTTCGATGCAACAGCAAACGAATTAGTAATGAATTCCTAGGCCCACCAATACATAAAATGTATGCATGCATGGTAAAAGTGGATGAAAGTGTCTGCTAAGTGGCATGTTGTAACGGTTCTCTTTTGGTGAAGGAGAGTCGGACCAAAACGCAGCGTGTAGATTGCGATCCATGTTTAATGAACAAAAACATAACACGAATCTAAAATACAAACACTACAAAACAAAGAACGTAATGAAAACCGAAACAGCCTATACTAGTGAAAACAAACAGACAGGAACAAGGACACTAAGGACAATCACCCACGACAAACTCAAAGAATATGGCTGCCTAAATATGGTTCCCAATCAGAGACAACGATAAACACCTGCCACTGATTGAGACCCACTCCAGACAGCCATAGACTTTGCTAGATCACCCCACTAGCTACAATCCCAATATATACACACCAAAACCCCAAGACAAAACACACCACAATACAAAAACCCCATGCCACACCCTGGCATGACCCAATACATAAAGATAAACACAAAATACTTCAACCAGGGCGTGACAGAACCCCCCCCCCCCTACCCTAAGGTGCGGACTCCCGAACGCACCTCAAAACAATAGGGAGGGTCCGGGTGGGCATCTGTCCATGGTGGCGGCTCCGGCACGGGACGTGGACCCCACTCAGTCAATGTCTTAGTCCCCTTTCCTCGCGTCCCTGGATAGTCCACCCTCGCCGCCGACCATGGCCTAGTAGTCCTCACCCAGAACCCCACTGGACTGAGGAGCAGATCGGGACTGAAGGACAGCTCGGGACTGAGGGGAAGCTCGGGAGTGAGAGGAAGCTCGGGAGTGAGAGGAAGCTCAGGCAGGTAGATCTGGTGGTCTCAGCGGATCCTGGCCGACTGGCAGATCCTGGCCGACTGGCAGTTCTGGCAGATCTGGAAGAGTCTGGTTGACTGGCAGATCTGGAAGAGTCTGGTTGACTGGCAGATCTGGAAGAGTCTGGTTGACTGGCAGATCTGGAAGAGTCTGGTTGACTGGCAGATCTGGAAGAGTCTGGTTGACTGGCAGATCTGGAAGAGTCTGGTTGACTGGCAGATCTGGAAGAGTCTGGCTGACTGGCGGATCCTGGCAGACTGAAAGATCTGACTGTTCCACGCTGACTGGCGGCTCTGGCTGCTCCATGCAGACTGACAGCTCCTTGCAGACTGGCAGCTCTGGCTGCTTCATGCAGACTGACAGCTCTGACTGCTCCATGCAGACTGACAGCTCTGACTGCTCCATGCAGACTGACAGCTCTGACTGCTCCATGCAGACTGACAGCTCTGGCTGCTCCATGCAGACTGACAGCTCTGACCGCTCCATGCAGACTGGCAGCTCTGGCCGCTCCATGCAGACTGGCAGCTCTGGCCGCTCCATGCAGACTGGCAGCTCTGGCCGCTCCATGCAGACTGGCAGCTCTGGCCGCTCCATGCAGACTGGCAGCTCTGGCCGCTCCATGCAGACTGGCAGC
The DNA here is from genome assembly GCF_021184085.1 of Oncorhynchus gorbuscha. NCBI lineage: Eukaryota > Metazoa > Chordata > Actinopteri > Salmoniformes > Salmonidae > Oncorhynchus > Oncorhynchus gorbuscha. The sequence continues at coordinate 46,519,142 of NC_060193.1, forward strand.
TCTGGCCGCTCCATGCAGACTGGCAGCTCTGGCCGCTCCATGCAGACTGGCAGCTCTGGCCGCTCCATGCAGACTGGCAGCTCTGGCCGCTCCATGCAGACTGGCAGCTCTGGCCGCTCCATGCAGACTGGCAGCTCTGGCCGCTCCATGCAGACTGGCAGCTCTGGCCGCTCCATGCAGACTGGCAGCTCTGACTGCTCTATGCAGACTGGCAGCTCTGGCTGCTCCATGTAGACTGGCAGCTCTGGCTGCTCCATGTAGACTGGCAGCTCCTTGCAGACTGGCAGCTCTGACTGCTCTGCAGACTGGCAGCTCTGGCTGCTCCATGTAGACTGGCAGCTCTGGCTGCTCCATGTAGACTGGCAGCTCCTTGCAGACTGGCAGCTCTGGCTGCTCCATGCAGGCTGACAGCTCTGGCTGCTCCATGCAGGCTGACAGCTCTGGCTGCGCTGAACAGACAGGAGACTCCAGCAGCGCTGTAGAGGAAGAAGGCTCTAGCTGCACTGAACAGGCGGGAGACTCCGGTAGCGCAGGAGAGGAGAAAGGCTCTGGCTGCGCTGAACAGGCAGGAGACTCCAGCAGCGCTGTAGAGGAGGAAAGCTCTGGCAGCGCTGAACAGGCGGGAGACTCCAGCAGCGCTGTAGAGGAGGAAGGCTCTGGCTGCGCTGAACAGGCGGGATACTCCGGCAGCGCAGGAGAGGAGAAAGGCTCCGACAGCGCTGGAAAGGCGAGGCGCACTGTAGGCTTAATGCATGGTGCTGGTACTGGTGGTACTGGACCGAGGACACGCACAGGAAGCCTGGTGCGGGGAGCTGCTACCGGAGGGCTGGTGTGTGGAGGTGGCACAGGATGGGCTAGACCGTGAAGGCGTACTGGAGATCTTGAGAGCAGTGCTGGCACAGGACATGCAAGGCTAGGGATGTGCACAGGAGGCCTGATGCGTGAGGCTGGCACCAACTTCACCAGCCAACTACCACGCACCTCAGGACGAGTATGGAGCACTGACCCAGGTGCCATCAAATCCCCGACACGTTCCGTCGGGCGAATTCCATGCAAAAAGCACCAACACAGCAACTCCCTCATTTCTCTCTCCTCCAATTTCCCCATTAACTCATTCACAGTCTCTGCTTCGCTCACCTCCAACACCGGCTCTGGTTCTGGTCTCCTCCTTGGCTCCTCACGATAAACAGGGAGAGTTGGCTCAGGTCTGACTCCTGACTCTGCCCCACACTCCCTGAGCCTCCCCCCCAATACATTTTTGGGGCTGACTCAGGCTTCCTTCCGAGTCGCCGTGCTGCCTCCTCATACCGGCGCCTCTCCGCTCTCGCCGCCTCCAGTTCTTCCTTGGGGCGGCGATATTTTCCAGGCTGAGCCCAGGGTCCTTTAGTTTCTTCCTTGGGGCGGCGATATTTTCCAGGCTGAGCCCAGGGTCCTTTACCGTCCAGTTCTTCCTTGGGGCCTATTTTCAGGCTGCCCAGGGTCCTTTGCCTCTTCTTCCTGCTGCACCTTTCCAGGCTGAGCCCAGGGTCCTTTACCGTCCAGTTCTTCCTCCTCTTTGGGCTGCTCCTGTTGCCTCTTCTCCTGCTGCACCTTTGGGTCCTCCCCTGGATTAGCCCAGGGTCCTCTCCTGTCGAGGATTTCCTCCCATGTCCAGAAATCCATATTGCGCATCTCCTCTTTGGGCTGCTCCTGCCTGTTGACACGCTGCTTGGTTCGTTTGTGGTGGGTGATTCTGTAACGGTTCTCTTTTGGTGAAGAAGAGTCGGACCAAAACGCAGCGTGTAGATTGCGATCCATGTTTAATGAACAAAAACGTAACACGAATCTAAAATACAAACACTACAAAACAAAGAACGTAATGAAAACCGAAACAGCCTATACTAGTGAAAACTAACACAGACAGGAACAAGGACACTAAGGACAATCACCCACGACAAACTCAAAGAATATGGCTGCCTAAATATGGTTCCCAATCAGAGACAACGATAAACACCTGCCTCTGATTGAGAACCACTCCAGACAGCCATAGACTTTGCTAGATCACCCCACTAGCTACAATCCCAATATATACACACCAAAACCCCAAGACAAAACACACCACAATACAAAAACCCCATGCCACACCCTGGCCTGACCCAATACATAAAGATAAACACAAAATACTTCGACCAGGGCGTGACACATGTATTATTAAAATACAATTGTCCTGTAGGCCTATAGCCTCCCTTAGCCATCCTCGCACTCTCTCAAAGCTTGGATAGGCCGAGTCAATATTCACGTAATAATAAGGAATTCCCCTCGACCGTGCACACAAATTGGGGGGAATATTATTTCCTATTGGCCCCCATTGTAAAAGAGACAACGTCGTAGTATATTTTTTGTTATAGATAAATAACAAAATATACCAAAAAGTTGCTGTGTTGTACATTGTACGATGTAACCAGGACAAAAATCCGGACCTAAGGTTGGTAATGAGCACACATAGGGAAATAGAGACTGAGAAAAGCCCTGTGGCTACATGATATGTGAAAGTTTAATTTTTACCTTCATTTAGCTAGGCAAGTCAGTTAAGAACCAATTCTTATTTTCAATGACGGCCTAGGAACAGTGGGTTAACTGACTTGCTCAGGGGAAGAACGACAGATTTTTACCTTTTCAGTTCAGGGATTCGATCTTGCAACCTAGTGGCCTAGTGGTTGTTATATGAGAAAAATTAGGAAGGTTCAACAAAGTAGTAATTACTTCACAACACTAAAAGAAAGACGTGAAAAGATAGAAGCCTGTACAGAATAAAACTATTCCGAAACATTCACTTAAGTAATACTGCAAAAAGTTGGCCAAGAAATTCACTTTTTGTCCTGATTACAAAGTGTTTTGTTTGGGGCAAATGCAACACAAAAAATCAAATTCAAATTTATTTGTCACATACACATGGTGTCATGTTTGTCATTTATTATCATGTCTTGTCCCTGTGCTCCCCATGCTATTCGTTTCCCTCTGCTGGTCTTATTTGGTTCTTTCCCTCCTATCCCTCTCTCTCCCCCTCCCTCTCTCACTCTCTCGCTCTCTCTTCTCTCTGTCGTTCCGTTCCTGCTCCCAGCTGTTCCTATTCCCCTAATCATCATTTAGTCTTCCCACACCTGTTCCCGATCCTTTCCCCTGATTAGATTCCCTATTTATTCCTTTGTAATCCGTTCCTGTTCCGTCGGTTCCTTGCATTGTATTCACGATGCTGTGATTGCGTTTCGCCCTGTCCTGTCGTGTTTTTGCCGTGATTGTGTATCACCCTGTCCTGTCGTGTTTTGTGCCTTCTTCAGACGCTGCGTGTGAGCAGGTGTCTCAGTTGACTACGGCCTGCGCCTACCCGAAGCGACCTGCAGTCTGTGGCCGCTTCTCCAGTTGTTTCCCCTCTACTAATCTAGAGGATTTCAGTTATTCGGTTTTGAACATTAATAAACTCTGTTTCTGTTAAGTCGCGTTTGGGTCCTCCTTCACCTGCATGACAGAAGGAACCGACCAAAGAATGGACCCAGCGACTTCAGACGCTGTTTACACTGCCGTCAAGATCCAAGGAGCCATGCTCGGCAGACACGAGCAGGAATTGTCTGCTGCTCGCCATGCCGTGGAGAACCTGGCCGCTCAGGTTTCCGACCTCTCTGGACAGTTCCAGAGTCTACGTCTCGTGCCACCTGTTACTCCCTGGCCTGCCGAGCCTCCAGAACCCAGGGTTAATAACCCACCTTGCTACTCCGGGCAGCCCACTGAGTGCCGCTCCTTTCTCACGCAGTGTGAGATTGTGTTCTCTCTCCAACCCCACACATACTCTAGAGAGAGAGCTCGGGTTGCTTACGTCATTTCACTCCTTACTGGCCGGGCTCGAGAATGGGGCACAGCTATCTGGGAGGCAAGGGCTGATTGCTCTAACAGATTCCAGAACTTTAAAGAGGAGATGATTCGGGTTTTTGACCGTTCAGTTTTTGGTGAGGAGGCTTCTAGGGCCCTGGCTTCCTTATGCCAAGGTGAACGGTCCATAACGGATTATTCCATTGAGTTTCGCACTCTTGCTGCCTCTAGTGAGTGGAACGAGCCGGCGCTGCTCGCTCGTTTTCTGGAGGGACTCCACGCAGCGGTTAAGGATGAGATTCTTTCCCGGGAGGTTCCTTCAGATGTGGACTCTTTGATTGCTCTCGCCATCCGCATAGAACGACGGGTAGATCTTCGTCACCGGGCTCGTGGAAGAGAGCTCGCATCAACGGTGTTTCCCTGCTCCGCATCGCAACCATCTCCCTCCTCTGGCTTTGAGACTGAGCCCATGCAGCTGGGAGGGATTCGCATCTCGAATAAGGAGAGGGAACAGAGGATCACCAACCGCCTGTGCCTCTATTGCGGAGTTGCTGGACATTTTGTTATTTCATGTCCAGTAAGAGGCCAGAGCCCATCAGTAAGCGGAGGGCTACTGGTGAGCGCTACTACTCAGGTCCCTTCATCTAGATCTTGTACTACTATGTCGGTCCATCTACGCTGGACCGGTTCGGGTGCTACATGCAGTGCCTTGATTGACTCTGGGGCTGAGGGTTGTTTCATGGACGAAGCATGGGTTCGGAAACATAACATTCCTTTCAGACCATTAGACAAGCCTACGCCCATGTTTGCCTTAGATGGTAGTCATCTTCCCAGTATCAAATTTGAGACACTACCTTTAACTCTCACAGTATCTGGTAACCACAGTGAGACTATTTCTTTTTGATTTTCCGTTCACCGTTTACACCTGTTGTTTTGGGTCATCCCTGGCTAGTATGTCATAATCCTTCTATTAATTGGTCTAGTAATTCTATCCTATCCTGGAACGTTTCTTGTCATGTGAAGTGTTTAATGTCTGCCATCCCTCCCGTTTCTTCTCTCCCTACTTCTCAGGAGGAACCTGGCGATTTGACAGGAGTGCCGGAGGAATATCATGATCTGCGCACGGTCTTCAGTCGGTCCCGAGCCAACTCCCTTCCTCCTCACCGGTCGTATGATTGTAGTATTGATCTCCTTCCAGGGACCACGCCTCCTCGAGGTAGACTATACTCTCTGTCGGCTCCCGAACGTAAGGCTCTCGAGGATTATTTGTCTGTGTCTCTTGACGCCGGTACCATAGTGCCTTCTTCTTCTCCGGCCGGGGCGGGTTCTTTTTGTTAAGAAGAAGGACGGTACTCTGCGCCCCTGCGTGGATTATCGAGGGCTGAATGACATAACGGTTAAGAATCGTTATCCGCTTCCCCTTATGTCATCAGCCTTCGAGATTCTGCAGGGAGCCAGGTGCTTTACTAAGTTGGACCTTCGTAACGCTTACCATCTCGTGCGCATCAGAGAGGGGGACGAGTGGAAAACGGCGTTTAACACTCCGTTAGGGCATTTTGAGTACCGGGTTCTGCCGTTCGGTCTCGCCAATGCGCCAGCTGTTTTTCAGGCATTAGTTAATGATGTTCTGAGAGACATGCTGAACATTTTTGTTTTTGTCTATCTTGACGATATCCTGATTTTTCTCCGTCACTCGAGATTCATGTTCAGCACGTTCGACGTGTTCTACAGCGCCTTTTAGAGAATTGTCTCTACGTAAAGGCTGAGAAGTGCTCTTTTCATGTCTCCTCCGTTACTTTTCTCGGTTCCGTTATTTCCGCTGAAGGCATTCAGATGGATTCCGCTAAGGTCCAAGCTGTCAGTGATTGGCCCGTTCCAAGGTCACGTGTCGAGTTGCAGCGCTTTTTAGGTTTCGCTAATTTCTATCGGCGTTTCATTCGTAATTTCGGTCAAGTTGCTGCCCCTCTCACAGCTCTTACTTCTGTCAAGACGTGTTTTAAGTGGTCGGTTCCGCCCAGGGAGCTTTTGATCTTCTAAAAGAACGTTTTACGTCCGCTCCTATCCTCGTTACTCCTGACGTCACTAGACAATTCATTGTCGAGGTTGGCCTTCAGAGGTAGGCGTGGGAGCCATTCTATCCCAGCGCTTCCAGTCTGACGATAAGGTTCATCCTTGCGCTTATTTTTCTCATCGCCTGTCGCCATCTGAGCGCAACTATGATGTGGGTAACCGTGAACTGCTCGCCATCCGCTTAGCCCTAGGCGAATGGCGACAGTGGTTGGAGGGGGCGACCGTTCCTTTTGTCGTTTGGACAGACCATGGGAACCTTGAGTACATCCGTTCTGCCAAACGACTTAATGCCCGTCAAGCTCGTTGGGCGTTGTTTTTCGCTCGTTTCGAGTTTGTGATTTCTTACCGTCCGGGTAGCAAGAACACCAAGCCTGATGCCTTGTCCCGTCTGTTTAGTTCTTCTGTGGCTTCTACTGATCTCGAGGGGATTCTTCCTTATGGGCGTGTTGTCGGGTTGACAGTCTGGGGAATTGAAGGACAGGTTAAGCAAGCACTCACGCACACTGCGTCGCCGCGCGCTTGTCCTAGTAACCTCCTTTTCGTTCCTGTTTCCACTCGTCTGGCTGTTCTTCAGTGGGCTCACTCTGCCAAGTTAGCTGGTCATCCCGGTGTTCGAGGCACTCTTGCGTCTATTCGCCAGCGCTTTTGGTGGCCGACTCAGGAGCGTGACACGCGCCGTTTCGTGGCTGCGTGTTCAGACTGCGCGCAGAAGAAGTCTGGTAATTTTTTTCTGCTTCTGCTCCTGGTCTTGCTGGGTCTCAGTCTGTTCCCTGCCATCGCATCTCTCCTGTTCTTGTCCCTGCCCTTGCTGTGTCTCAGTCTGTCCCTAGTTCTCATTTTTTTTTAGAGTAGTACCCTAGTTTCCCTTTTTATCGTTTTTAAATTACGGTCCTGAGGAGAGGAGTTGGGTTCTTTCTCGGGACGTGCTGGACCGTTTGATCTATGATTTCCTCCGTTGCTGCCAGTGTTCCTCCTCGAGAGCGCCAGGAGGCGCTCGGTGAGTGGGGGGGGTACTGTCATGTTTGTCATTTATTATCATGTCTTGTCCCTGTGCTCCCCATGCTATTCGTTTCCCTCTGCTGGTCTTATTTGGTTCTTTCCCTCCTATCCCTCTCTCTCCCCCTCCCTCTCTCACTCTCTCGCTCTCTCTTCTCTCTGTCGTTCCGTTCCTGCTCCCAGCTGTTCCTATTCCCCTAATCATCATTTAGTCTTCCCACACCTGTTCCCGATCCTTTCCCCTGATTAGATTCCCTATTTATTCCTTTGTAATCCGTTCCTGTTCCGTCGGTTCCTTGCATTGTATTCACGATGCTGTGATTGCGTTTCGCCCTGTCCTGTCGTGTTTTTTGCCGTGATTGTGTATCACCCTGTCCTGTCGTGTTTTGTGCCTTCTTCAGACGCTGCGTGTGAGCAGGTGTCTCAGTTGACTACGGCCTGCGCCTACCCGAAGCGACCTGCAGTCTGTGGCCGCTTCTCCAGTTGTTTTCCCCTCTACTAATCTAGAGGATTTCAGTTATTCGGTTTTGAACATTAATAAACTCTGTTTCTGTTAAGTCGCGTTTGGGTCCTCCTTCACCTGCATGACACATGGTTAGCAGATGTTAATGCGAATGTAGCGAAATGCTTGTGCTTCTAGTTCCGACAATGCAGTGATAACCAACAAGTAATCTAACTAACAATTCCAAAACTACTGTCTTATACACAGTGTAAGGGGATAAGGAATATGTACATAAGGATATATGAATGAGTGATGGTACAGAGCAGCATACAGTAGATGTTATCGAGTACAGTATATACATATGAGATGAGTATGTAGACAACGTAAACAAAGTGGCATAGTTAAAGTGGCTGTTCATATTTTCAAGCAGGTGGCTGCATCTTGTTATGGGTATACTTGTCATCAGCAAGGACAAGGGAGTTTTTTTAGTATAAAAGGAAGGGAATAGAGCTAAGCACAGGCAAAATTCTAGAGATAACCCTGGTTCAGTCTTCTTTCCAAAAGACACTGGGAGATTAATTCATCTTTCAGCAGGTCAATAACCTAAAACACAAGGCCAAATATACACTGGAGTTGCTTACCAAGATGACATTGAATGTTCCTGAGTAGACTAGTTACAGTTTGACTTAAATTGGCATTGCAAATTCTATGGCAAACTTGAACATGTACTGTCTTTTTCTAGCAAGGATCAACAACCAACTTGACAGAATTTGAAGAATTTAAAAAAGAATAATGGGCAAATATTGTACAATTCAGATATGTAAAGCTCTTAGAGACTTACCCAGAAAGACTCAAAGCTGTAATCGCTGCCAATGTTTTATCCCATTCAGATGTGCATCAGCCATTACACTCTAGCCAGATTCCTCATTAAGACTAATAGATGTCTTTCTGTAACTGGAGAGAGTGTTACAGTTATGCATGTCCATGGAAATATGTTCCTGAATGGGCTTCCATAATGATGCCAGATTCACAAAACAGCTGACGATAGGGAAACTCAAATCAACAAATGACAGGTGAAGGGAAACTCAATTCAAGCCATAATATAGGCTAGAGTAAATAATGCTCTATTATAAACCACATGTTAATGGACGGTGTGTGTGTGTGTGTGTGTATGCGCGCGTGTGTGTCCGCGTGCGTGCGCGTACCCCTCTGGTAGTAATAACGGGGACCTTCTAATAAGTTCGTAGCCCATGAGGCTTTGGGGAGGATAACCCAGCCTTGCTGCTGTGCTGATCCAGTTTCCCTCCTCACCATCAGTCTCACCCATCACAACAGAGAGAGGAGAGGGAGTGGATAGGGATGGAGCTGTGGCTCTCTTTTCCTCTCTTCTCCAGTCTTATCACTACTGGAATGGGGCTCTGTCTCGTCCTCTGTCGCACTCTACTCTTCATCCAACCTCCTCTTATCTCTCTGCCAAGTTTGAGTTCAAGGTGTCAGCTATCTCCAGGGGCTGCTGTTGCTTCAACTTGTACAGTATATCTGTGATGTTGTTTCAACTGACTTACCTGCTAAAAATACCCTTATTAAAACACCTCATATCTGAGTGAACAGCACATTAATCACATTTCTCGCTCAGACATACTGACACATTGAAACATGTTCAGAGATTTGGATATGAGAATATATAGAATAGGGATAAACTGGAAATAAACTCCGTATAAGGGAATAATTTTGCATGATGTATTAAACCACCCAGACTCATCAAAGATACAGTCGTCCTTCTGAACTGAGATGCAGGACAGGAAGGAAACTGTTCAGGGATGTCACCATGAGGCCATTGGTGATTTTAAAACAGCTACAGAGTTAAATGGCCGTGATGGGAGAAAACTGAGGATGGCTCAACAACATTGTAGTGATTCCACAATAATGAAGGCACTTTAGGTGTAAGATGATGGGCGCAGGGGCCCCCAGAGCTGCTAGCCCCCCCCCCCCCCCCCCCCGGGGGTTTCTGCTATCCCAGTGAAGAATGCTCACACACTATACTGTGTTATCCAGGTAATGCAGAGGAGAGGATAACACTTTGTTTCCAAAAGTGTCTTAGAAAAGTGCTGTTCCTTCAAGCCCCGGTCTTGTGTCCTTTAACAGTAGTGCGTTCAGGCGAGGCAAGGCCATGTTTGGTGCTTCAACAAATGATGTCCCTGATAAAAGAACAAGAATATATGCTGCCTCTGTTGGAAATTCAATAAGGATGTTGGATGAGGATGTTGAATATGATTACAGATCAAATCCACTCCAGATTGCCATTCACCCAGCTTTAAAAGGCGTCATCCTCTCAAATTGGTTGTGAGCAGTTGTGTGCAAAGTAGAGCACAGTGAATATATTGTTGAACGTTTTTCTTAGAAAGGAAAAATAAATGAATAAATACATAATTATTTATTCAATACTATACCATTTTATTTTTCAGTCCCTGTCAGAAATGTTGTTTATTTCATCTCAATTACTTAATTAATTCTCTAATAGCCAGACTATTATACAGTGGGCCAAAAGTATTGGGACAGTGACACATCTTTTGTTGTTTTGGCTCTGTACTCCAGCACTTTGGATTTGAAATGGTACAAATACTACAGTATGAGGTTAAAGTGCAGACTGTCAGCTTTAATTTGAGGGCATTATCATCTATATCGGGTGAACCGTTACAGCACTTTTTGAACAAAGTCCCCCAATTTTAAGGGACCAAAAGTATTGGGACAAATTTACTTCTATGTGTATTAAAGTAGTCAAAGGTGTAGTATTTGGTCCCATATTGTCACGCCCTGGCCATAGAGAGGCTTTTATTCTCTATTTTGGTTAGGCCAGGGTGTGACTAGGGTGGGCATTCTATGTTCATTTTCTATGTTATATATTTCTTTGTTGTTTGGCCGGGTGTGGTTCTCAATCAGAGGCAGCTCTCTATCCTTGTCTCTGATTGAGAACCATACTTAGGTAGCTTTTTCCCACATGGGTTTTGTGGGTAGTTGACTTCTGTTTAGTGTTTTTCACCTTTCAGGACTGTTTTGGTTATTCCCGTTGTTATTTTTGTATTTAGTGTTCAGTGTCAATAAACAAACATGAACACGTACCACGCTGTGCTTTGGTCCTCACCTTCTACCAACAGCCGTTACACATATTCCTAGCACGCAATCATTACATCAAGCTTGTGACTCTACAAACTTGTTGGATGCATTTGCTGTTTGTTTTGGTTGTGTTTCACAATATCTTGTGAATAGTAAATAATGTTTGTCATTTTGGAGTCACTTTTATTGTAAATAAGAATATAATGTTTTTAAACACTACATTAATGTGGATGCTACTATGATTATGGATGAATTGTGAATAATGATGAGAAAGTTAGACACACAAATATCGTACCCCTAAGACATGCTAGCCTCTCACCATTAGATTAACAGGGGAAGTTAGCATTTTTGGAGGGGATATGATATTTCTTCTTCTGTGACTTTGTCACTCAACATTATCCATGATTCATTCAGGAAAATCCGTAATCACGGTAGAGTCCATTCACAGACTCCAAAAATATTTCTACGCCTGCTGCAATTTTTTTTTCTCCCATCTTCATCTTTAACTCTGCATTGTTGGAAAGGGACCCGTAAGTAAGCATTTCACTGTATGTCTACACCTGTTGTTTACGAAGCATGTGCCAAATAACAATAGATTTGATTAACCCTCCTGTTGTGTTTGTTTCATGTTAATTAATTCTGTGTTCCCGGTCCAAAATGACCGCCCCATTGTAGCTGATTATAAATCCATAACAATACATATATTATCACCTAATGTTGTGTTAGATCTTTTTATCAACTTAGGTTCTTGTGAACATTACAAGGTTTGAACTTCTATTTGCTATTTATGGCATGTAGGCCTCAAAACAACTCGTTTTTGAGTTTAAAAAAGCATAATGTATGGATTATTTTGACTTTAAATACTCGTATGAAATATGTTGTGCTATTCATCACACACTACTTAGTCTCAAAGTTTAACAAGGACTCTCTCCTCATCAGTGTCATGATCAAGAGCCTCACATACAGTATATCGTTTGGTCATTGTACTGCCACAGAAAGAATTTGGAGCAAGGCCTCAAAAATGCTTTACATACCAGAGCTGTGAGAAAAGTTCTATATATTATTGAAACATGTTGCGATTGTTTGTGAGGATGCCAACAGGTGTGGTTCCCGTGGGAGAAAGATTATATTAGGGAAAGGTTCTTTGGGGGTTGCCATGGAAGCCAAGAAGGGGAGTGTGTGTGTGTGTGTGTGTGTGTGTGTGTGTGTGTGTGTGTGTGTGTGTGTGTGTGTGTGTGTGTGTGTGTGTGTGTGTGTGTGTGTGTGTGTGTGTGTGTGTGTGTGTGTGTGTGTGTGTGTGTGTGTGTGTGTGTGTGTGTGTGTGTGTGTGTGTGTGTGTGTGTGTGTGTGTAAACACATGCATGTGGGGGTCTGGGAGAGGAAGTGTGCCCATCTGATGAATGAGAATGCGCCTAAGCTCAATACACTATTTGTGGTCTCACCCATTCATTTCTATTGAACGGTCATTTTTGACCGGGAAACCACCAAATGTACAAACATTTAATGAACATCATCAAAAGGTATTTTCTGTGTTCCAATGCCCTGTGTGGACAAAGTCAGGGAACCTTATGAATCAGATTAAATGAACTACATTTTTCAGAGAGAACTTGTAAATCGGTCCAATTCGACCGGAACACAGCAGGAGGGTTAAGATAATTGTTTTAATGTGAATGCAACACTATTTTTTACGTAAATTGATTATTTGTCTAAAAACATGCATTTCCCTGATTTGGGGACTCAGACTGGCAGCCGTCTGCAATGTTGTCGCCCGTGGACAATGTTCTGATAATGTCCCTCATCACGACTTCCCACCCACTTCTTTAGGTGCTAATGTCCCTCACCCTCATCACGACTTCCCACCCACTCCTTTAGGTGCTAATGTCCCTCACCCTCATCACGAATTCCCACCCACTCATTTAGGATGATAATGATCCTTCCATTGACGGAAGAATATGTGAGTGATATAGCTCATGGCTGTCACCCTTCCTGTCAGCTCTTGGCTGATTGGACGCATCCAGGCATGAAACTCTGTATTGGGTTTATTTCCAGTTTATCCTTATTCTATATATTCTCATATCCTGATGTTTTCAATATGTCAATATGTCTCAGCAAGAAGCAAAATTCTAGAGATAAACCTGGTTCAGTCGTCTTTCCAACAGACACTGGGAGATTAATTCATCTTTCAGCAGGACAATAACCTAAAACACAAGGCCAAATATACACTGGAGTTGCTTACCAAGATGACATTGAATGTTCCTGAGTAGACTAGTTACAGTTTGACTTAAATTGGCATTGCAAATTCTATGGCAAAACTTGAACATGTACTGTCTTTTTCTAGCAAGGATCAACAACCAACTTGACAGAATTTGAAGAATTTAAAAAAGAATAATGGGCAAATATTGTACAATTCAGATATGTAAAGCTCTTAGAGACTTACCCAGAAAGACTCAAAGCTGTAATCGCTGCCAATGTTTTATCCCATTCAGATGTGCATCAGCCATTACACTCTAGCCAGATTCCTCATTAAGACTAATAGATGTCCTTCTGTAACTGGAGAGAGTGTTAAAGTTATGCATTTCCATGGAAATATGTTCCTGAATGGGCTTCCATAATGATGCCAGATTCACAAAACAGCTGACGATAGGGAAACTCAAATCAACAAATGACAGGTGAAGGGAAACTCAATTCAAGCCATAATATAGGCTAGAGTAAATAATGCTCTATTATAAACCACATGTTAATGGACGGTGTGTGTGTGTGTGTGTGTGTGTGTGTGTGTGTGTGTGTGTGTGTGTGTGTGTGTGTGTGTGTGTGTGTGTGTGTGTGTGTGTGTGTGTGTGTGTGTGTGTGTGTGTGTGTGTGTGTGTGTGTGTGTGTGTGTGTGCCCCTCTGGTAATAACGGGGACCTTCTAATAAGTTCGTAGCCCATGAGGCTTTGGGGAGGATAACCCAGCCTTGCTGCTGTGCTGATCCAGTTTCCCTCCTCACCATCAGTCTCACCCATCACAACAGAGAGAGGAGAGGGAGTGGATAGGGATGGAGCTGTGGCTCTCTTTTCCTCTCTTCTCCAGTCTTATCACTACTGGGATGGGGCTCTGTCTCGTCCTCTGTCGCACTCTACTCTTCATCCAACCTCCTCTTATCTCTCTGCCAAGTTTGAGTTCAAGGTGTCAGCTATCTCCAGGGGCTGCTGTTGCTTCAACTTGTACAGTATATCTGTGATGTTGTTTCAACTGACTTACCTGCTAAAAATAACATATTAAAACACCTCATATCTGAGTGAACAGCACATTAATCACACTTCTCGCTCAGACATACTGACACATTGAAACATGTTCAGAGATTTGGATATGAGAATATATAGAATAGGGATAAACTGGAAATAAACTCCGTATAAGGGAATAATTTTGCATGATGTATTAAACCACCCAGACTCATCAAAGATACAGTCGTCCTTCTGAACTGAGATGCAGGACAGGAAGGAAACTGTTCAGGGATGTCACCATGAGGCCATTGGTGATTTTAAAACAGCTGCAGAGTTAAATGGCCGTGATGGGAGAAAACTGAGGATGGATCAACAACATTGTAGTGATTCCACAATAATGAAGGCACTTTAGGTGTAAGATGATGGGCGCATGGGCCCCCAGAGCTGCCCCCAGAGCTGCTAGCCCCCCCCCCCCCCCCCCCCTCCCCCCCCCCCCCCTCCGCCTTGAGGGGGGCTGCGGGGGTGTCTGCTATCCCAGTGAAGAATGCTCACACACTATACTGTGTTATCCAGGTAATGCAGAGGAGAGGATAACACTTTGTTTCCAAAAGTGTCTTAGAAAAGTGCTGTTCCTTCAAGCCCCGGTCTTGTGTCCTTTAACAGTAGTGCGTTAAGGCGAGGCAAGGCCATGTTTGGTGCTTCAACAAATGATGTCCCTGATAAAAGAACAAGAATATATGCCTGCCTCTGTTGGAAATTCAATAAGGATGTTGGATGAGGATGTTGAATATGATTACAGATCAAATCCACTCCAGATTGCCATTCACCCAGCTTTAAAAGGCGTCATCCTCTCAAATTGGTTGTGAGCAGTTGTGTGCAAAGTAGAGCACAGTGAATATATTGTTGAACGTTTTTCTTAGAAAGGAAAAATAAATGAATAAATACATAATTATTTATTCAATATTATACCATTTTATTTTTCAGTCCCTGTCAGAAATGTTGTTTATTTCATCTCAATTACTTAATTACTTCTCTAATAGCCAGACTATTATACAGTGGGCCAAAAGTATTGGGACAGTGACACATCTTTTGTTGTTTTGGCTCTGTACTCCAGCACTTTGGATTTGAAATGGTACAAATACTACAGTATGAGGTTAAAGTGCAGACTGTCAGCTTTAATTTGAGGGCATTATCATCTATATCGGGTGAACCGTTACAGCACTTTTTGAACAAAGTCCCCCAATTTTAAGGGACCAAAAGTATTGGGACAAATTTACTTCTATGTGTATTAAAGTAGTCAAAGGTGTAGTATTTGGTCCCATATTGTCACGCCCTGGCCATAGAGAGGCTTTTATTCTCTATTTTGGTTAGGCCAGGGTGTGACTAGGGTGGGCATTCTATGTTCATTTTCTATGTTATATATTTCTTTGTTGTTTGGCCGGGTGTGGTTCTCAATCAGAGGCAGCTGTCTATCCTTGTCTCTGATTGAGAACCATACTTAGGTAGCTTTTCCCACATGGGTTTTGTGGGTAGTTGACTTCTGTTTAGTGTTTTTCACCTTTCAGGACTGTTTTGGTTATTCCCCTTGTTATTTTTGTATTTAGTGTTCAGTGTCAATAAACAAACATGAACACGTACCACGCTGTGCTTTGGTCCTCACCTTCTACCAACAGCCATTACACATATTCCTAGCACGCAATCATTACATCAAGCTTGTGACTCTACAAACTTGTTGGATGCATTTGCTGTTTGTTTTGGTTGTGTTTCACAATATCTTGTGAATAGTAAATAATGTTTGTCATTTTGGAGTCACTTTTATTGTAAATAAGAATATAATGTGTTTTTAAACACTACATTAATGTGGATGCTACTATGATTATGGATAGTCCTGAATGAATCGTGAATAATGATGAGAAAGTTAGACACACAAATATCGTACCCCTAAGACACGCTAGCCTCTCACCATTACATTAACAGGGGAAGTTAGCATTTTTGGAGGGGATATGATATTTCTTCTTCTGTGACTTTCTCACTCAACATTATCCATGATTCATTCAGGAAAATCCGTAATCACGGTAGAGTCCATTCACAGACTCTAAAAATATTTCTACGCCTGCTGCAAAAAAAAATTCTCCCATCTTTATCTTTAACTCTGCATTGTTGGAAAGGGACCCGTAAGTAAGCATTTCACTGTATGTCTACACCTGTTGTTTACGAAGCATGTGCCAAATAACAATAGATTTGATTAACCCTCCTGTTGTGTTTGTTTCATGTTAATTAATTCTGTGTTCCCGGTCCAAAATGACCGCCCCATTGTAGCTGATTATAAATCCATAACAATACATATATTATCACCGAATGTTGTGTTAGATCTTTTTATCAACTTAGGTTCTTGTGAACATTACAAGGTTTGAACTTCTATTTGCTATTTATGGCATGTAGGCCTCAAAACAACTTGTTTTTGAGTTTAAAAAAAAGCATAATGTATGGATTATTTTGACTTTAAATACTCGGATGAAATATGTTGTGCTATTCATCACACACTACTTAGTCTCAAAGTTTAACAAGGACTCTCTCCTCATCAGTGTCATGATCAAGAGCCTCACATACAGTATATCGTTTGGTCATTGTGCTGCCACAGAAAGAATTTGGAGCAAGGCCTCAAAAATGCTTTATATACCAGAGCTGTGAGAAAAGTTCTATATATTTTTGAAACATGTTGCGATTGTTTGTGAGAATGCCAACAGGTGTGGTTCCCAAGGGGGAAAGATTCTATTAGGGAAAGGTTCTGTGGGGGTTGCCATGGAAGCCAAGAAGGTGTGTGTGTGTGTGTGTGTGTGTGTGTGTGTGTGTGTGTGTGTGTGTGTGTGTGTGTGTGTGTGTGTGTGTGTGTGTGTGTGTGTGTGTGTGTGTGTGTGTGTGTGTGTGTGTGTGTGTGTGTGTGTGTGTGTGTGTGTGTGTTTAAACACACATGCATGTGGGGTCTGGGAGAGGAAGTGTGCTGATCTGATGAATGAGAATGCGCCTGAACTCAATACACTATTTGTGGTCTCACCCATTAATTTCTATTGACCTGTCATTTTGACCGGGAAACCACAGGTGTACAAACATTTAATGAACATCATCAAAAGGTATTTTCTGTGTGGACAAAGTCAGGGAACCTTATGAATCAGATTAAATTAACTACATTTTTCAGAGAGAACTTGTAAATCGGTCCAATTCGACCGGAACACAGCAGGAGGGTTAAGATCATTTTTTGTTGTGAATGCAACACTATTTTTACGTAAATTGATCATTTGTATAAAAACATGCATTTTCCCTGATTTGGGGACTCAGACTGTCAGCCGTCTGCAATGATGTCGCCTGTGGACAATGTTCTGATAATGTCCCTCACCCTCTTCACGACTTCCCACCCACTCCTTTAGGTGCTAATGTCCCTCACCCTCATCACGACTTCCCACCCACTCCTTTAGGTGCTAATGTCCCTCACCCTCATCACGACTTCCCACCCACTCCTTTAGGTGCTAATGTCCCTCACCCTCTTCACGACTTCCCACCCACTCCTTTAGGTGCTAATGTCCCTCACCCTCATCACGACTTCCCACCCACTCCTTTAGGTGCTAATGTCCCTCACCCTCTTCACGACTTCCCACCCACTCCTTTAGGATGATAATGTCCCTCACCCTCTTCACGACTTCCCACCCACTCCTTTAGGTGCTAATGTCCCTCACCCTCTTCACGACTTCCCACCCACTCCTTTAGGATGATAATGTCCCTCACCCTCTTCACGACTTCCCACCCACTCCTTTAGGTGCTAATGTCCCTCACCCTCTTCATGACTTCCCACCCACTCCTTTAGGATGATAATGATCCGTTGACGGAAGAAAATGTGAGTGATATCGCTCATGGCTGTCACCCTTCCTGTCAGCTCTTGGCTGATTGGACGCCTCCAGGCATAATGAAACTCTGTACTGGGTTTTTTCCAGTTTATCCTTATTCTATATATTTTCATATCCAGATGTTTTCAATATGTCAATATGTCTCAGTGAGAAGCGTGACTCATCTGCTGTTTACTCAAATATGAGGTGTTTCAATAAGGGATATTTTCAGCTGGTAACTCAACATGTGATATACTATACAAGCTGAAGCAACAGCAGCCCCTGGAGGTAGCTGACACCTTGAACTGAAATCCCAGGCTTTCCTCTTCTCTCTCCCTTTACAGTGAAATTTCTCCTCCATTTCTTCCCTCTGCCAGTTTCCTTTACACTCTCTGACTGTCCAGTTATTAGATCAAATAAAAACAATGCTTTGTTG
This sequence comes from Oncorhynchus gorbuscha, assembly GCF_021184085.1. Lineage (NCBI taxonomy): Eukaryota > Metazoa > Chordata > Actinopteri > Salmoniformes > Salmonidae > Oncorhynchus > Oncorhynchus gorbuscha. Next base: position 46,537,126 of record NC_060193.1, read on the forward strand.
TTTGCCGGCGTGACCGACATTACTGTGATGTTTTGCAAGACATTTGATTATTCCTTTTATGTCAACTGTTGGACAATTTCACATAAAGTTCTGTTTTGGTTTTGTGTGAGTTCATTTTTCCCTACTGGGTATTCTGGTTGTCGTGGATGGTGAGTGAGAATGAATGGTTGGGCATTATTGAAAGTGACTAATCAACATGGTGCCTTGTCTTTTCAGCTCTCTGCTGTCCACAGCGCCTGTTGTAGCACCCTGTCCCCTACGGGCTGTAGTCCTCTCTTCGTCTCATCCATATCTCACCCAACAGCAACAACTACTGGAAACGCACACAGACACATGCACACATCGCAGACACACAGACACAAGTCCAAACAGTGTAAGATGTAATGGATGTGAGCACGTTGACGAGCACAGCTTGGTAGACAGCACATCTTCTAACACCAGTAGTCGTGAAGTGACGTAGCTACCTGCTCGATAACTCCTCTTCCAGACCAACGCAGTCGACGCAATCAAATCAAATCCAATTGTATTTGTCACAGGCGCCGAATACAACATGTGTAGAACTTACCGTGAAACGCTTACTTACAAGCCCTTAACCAACAATGCAGTTCAAGAAATAGAGTTAATAAAATATTTACCAGATAAACCAAGTTAAAAATTAATTAATAAATACAAAAGTTACACAATAAAACAACAATAACAAGGCTATACACAGGGGTTACCGGCACCGAGTCAATGCGCGGGGTCACAAGGCAGTCGAGGCAATTTTACATGTAGATAGGGGCGAAGTGACCCTTGGTCCTAGACTTGGCGCACCAATACCGCTTGCCGTACGGTAGAACAGTCTATGACTTGGGTGACTGGAGTCCTTGATAACTCTTTAGGCCTTCTGACACTGCCCAGTATATAGGTCCTGGATGGCAGGAAACTTGGCCTCAGTGATGCACTGGGCCACACACACCACCCTCTGCAGCGTCCTACAGTCAGATGCCGAGCAGTTGCCATACCAGGCAATGATGCAACCGGTCAGGATGTTCCCAATGGTGCAGCTGTTGAACTTCTCAAGAACCTGGGAACCCATGCCAAATCACCCTGAAACTCTCGAGCCGCTCCATTAGAGCCCAGTCGATGTTAATGAGGGCTTGTTTGGCCTTTTCCTGTAGTCCACGATCAGCTCCTTTGTCTTGCTCACAATGAAGGAGAGGTTGTTGTCCTGGCACCACACTGCCAGGTCTCTGACCTCCCTATAGGCTGTTTCATCTTTGTCGGTGATCAGGCCTACCACTGTTGTGTCATCAGCATACTTAATGATGGTGTTGGAGTTGTGCTTGTCCATGCAGTCGTGGGTGAACAGGGAATACAGGAGGGGCTTATCACACACCCCTGAAGGGCCTCAGTGTTGAGGATCAGCGTGGCAGATGTGTTGTTGCCTACCCTTACCACCAAGGGGGCGGCCCGTCAGGAAGTCCAGGATCCAGTTGCAGAGAGACGTGTTTAGTCCCAAGGTCCTTAACTTACTGATGAGCTTTGTGGGCACTATGGTGTTGAACGCTGAGCTGTAGTCAATGAACAGCATTCTCACATAGGTGTTCCTTTTGCCCAGGTGGGAAAGGGCAGCGTGGAGTGCGTTCGAGATTGCGTCACCTGTGGATCTGTTTGGGCGGTATGCGAATTGAAGTGTGTCTAGCATTTCCGGGATGATGGTGTTGATGTGAGCCATGACCAGCCTTTCAAAGCACTTCATGGCTACCGACGTGAGTGCTACGGGGCCGTAATCACTTAGACAGGTTACCTTCGCCTCCTTGGGCACTAGGACAATGGTTGTCTGCTTGAAACATAGATAAGTTGTCTGAGTTATGATCCGACAGACTGTGGACTTCACCATGGAAAATCAATGCAATAGATTGAATGTTAAACATTTTCACCCAGGAGGGCATGAGTTCACGAAGATACCCTTATGCCAATCTTCCTTGTAGATTGGCAACATCGACAGGAACTGCCGTGCTAATTTGTTTGGGGAGTGAGGAGATCCCATAGTCCATCTATTTTCCAGCGTCTGAACTCCCTGGCATGCTGATATTGAAATATCTTCAGCACAAATGTGAACTGTGCCATGGCAGCTCTTTATGGGGGCATGATTTTCACATTTTCGTAAATTCCCTGATCTCTCAGCTCAGCCAGGCTGTCCATCCGAGGGCCCGGGCAAGTGACAATTTTCCCTTATTTGGGGATTTAGACTGCCCAGCGGACCGTGAAATGAGTTCATTTAATCAGACCAAGTAGCAAATGACTGAAATGACTGGTGCTGCGGTGATATCACACACCGTCATAATCATTTATGCATTTAGAAAGGTAAAGAATGTGTCATTTCCCAACTGTTGTGTCTGTGTGTTGAGAAGGAATTTCTCTACTGAAGCCTACCATGCAGTCAGATATAGGGGAGTTGGCTTGTAGGACCAATCTGGTATTCAGTCATTTATTGTAACTTTAAAGCACAATAACAAAGGTTAGCTGAAATAGTAAACACAGATATCTATATCTGTAGTACAAAAACAAATTGCCATATTTAATTTAGAACTTCCAGTTGTTTTCCTATTTCCTTGCTTTTCTTCTTAATCAATCATACTGTTTCAGAGACCATGCTGTGGCAATCTGGATCTATCATCCAGTCACTTTATCTACATCAAAAACCGAAATGGTTCTCCCCATCACAAGGCTCCTCATTTCACAGGCGGATCCAGATCCATCCTCATCATCATCAATCTGTGGATAAATGCTCACGTTTCCATATGCCAACGAAGGAGTCATCCATCCATAACCGGACAGGAGCAGATGATCAGGCAGGGGAGTGAGGGGTAAGCACCGCTGTTTATACCTCTTACTCCAGATCTCAAATATTGATTGGCTTTTGAGACTCACTCACATAGCCTCAGCCTCAGACTGTGATTGCTGATCAGCGTCAAAATGAAGCAGCTTTCTCTTTGAAGGTGAAGAACTGTCTGTAGGCATTTGGGATTTTGGTCATTATAAGAAAGCAATGTGTTTTATTGTCAGTCTAGCCTACTCTGGGCACAGACGTCAGTTCAACATCCAGTTTTGATTTACATTTGATTGAGTTGCCAGTCAACGTTGAATTTAACATGAAATCAACTAAAGAATGGCATTTGATTTAGGTAAAAAAATTGGATAAAAAAAAAAAACATTTTAGAATTTTTTCTAATCCAATCGAGAAAAAAGTATTGATTCATATATTGCCTATTGGGTCTTTGTTTTTGAAGGCTAAGTGTTTGTTGTTATCATACCCTCGTAAAACTGACCATCCTACCGATCCTCGACTTTGGTGATGTCATCTATAAAATAGCCTCCAACACTCTACTCAACAAACTGGATGCAGTCTATCACAGTGCTATCCGTTTTGTCACCAAAGCCCCATACACTACCCACCATTGCGACCTGTACGCTCTCGTTGGTTGGCCCTCGCTTCATACTCGTCGCCAAACCCACTGGCTACAGGTTATCTACAAGTCTCTGCTAGGTAAAGCCCCGCCTTATCTCAGCTCACTGGTCACCATAGCAACACCCACTCGTAGCACGCACTCCAGCAGGTATATCTCACTGGTTCACCCCCAAAGCCAATTCCTCCTTCGGTCGACTTTCCTTCCAGTTCTCTGCTGCCCATGACTGGAACGAATTGCAAAAATCTCTGAAGCTGGAGACTCACATCTCCCTGACTAGCTTTAAGCACCAGCTGTCAGAGCATTTTACAGTTCACTGCACCTGTACTTAGCCTATCTGTAAACAGCCCATCTATCTACCTACCTCATCCCCATACGGGTATTTATTTATTTATTTTGCTCCTTTGCACCCCAGTATCTCTACCTGCACATTCATCTTCTGCCGATTTCCCATTCCAGTGTTTAATTGCTATATTGTAATTATTTCGCCACCATGGCCTATTTATTTCCTTAACCTCATTTGCACTCACTGTATGTAGACTTTTTGTTTTATTTTGTTCTACTGTATTATTGACCGTATGTTTTGTTTATTCCATGTGTAACTCAGTGTTGTTGTATGTGTCGAATTGCTACGCTTTATCTCGGCCAGGTCGCAGTTGCAAATGAGAACTTGTTCTCAACTAGCCTACCTGGTTAAATAAAGGTGAAATAAAAAAATTAATGAAATGTTGTTTTTTTAACAAAATTCCTCCATTGCTCCAAGGTGTTGGTTTCCCTTCGTTATCAACTGATATGTGCATGACGTTCATGATGAGAACATTTATGTTTCTACATTTGTCTTGTGGTTTAATTGTATGCCTGATACATGTTAATTGTATGCCTGATACATCTGTTTATCGATTCATAAAACATGATTATCAGACCACAATCCAAGCAGTTTTTCTAACAATTGACCTCCTTTTGCTTTGCCACCTCGTCAGAAAATGGCTGCTCTCTATGTAGATAAATGAGCACTGTTAGCATCATGCTCTGTGTTCTTAGAACGTTGTCTGGTAATGGCCACAAAAATAAAATGACTAGAATGGGAGTCTCTATTTCAAGTCAATGGTGGTAGGTTAGAAGGCCACTCTAGTGATTCTATTTTCTATGATTATGGTTTCACTGCACAGTGCATTGGCTTCAGTTGCAGATTCTCTTCACCCTGTCCGTAGTATAACAATGAGCCAAGCAGCGTGCTCAATGAGACACAGAGGAGGGCCAGCCCAGTGTACGGATCTGTGAGCAGTAAATTGACAATCTCGGTTCTCTCAGAAATGTCAGACGGAAGTTATTAGCCTGGCAGGCAGCCATTTTCTATAAATAGAAAATGACACATTTTCATAGGCACATTATCATTTGCCAACAGATGAGCTGAGGAGAGGAGCGAGAGGAGAGAGAACCAGAATCCTGCAAATGAAACAGTCAATTTAGTGTGAGAAATAAAACTATTTGTTTTTTTAATCATTAAACAAGGGGGAGGAAATTGAAATGAAAAATGTGCAGTGATATTATGTAGCCCCCTAAATTGCTTAGTTCCAAAGTGATGAATTTGGTGCACCAAGAAGTCATGAAAAGGGCAAAAACAGAGTATATATGGGTTGGCATCGAAAATCAGCGTGGGTGAGATGATGACTGCATTCTCATTAAAACCTCTCTAATTTGTCTCCTCTTTTTTTCAGCATCCCCATTGAGATGAAGGCTTGAATGCAAACAAAACTGAAGGTCCATGCGATTCAATGTGAGGGATAAATTGCTACTACTATACCTCTCCCATGTAGTCACCTTGGCTGACACTGAAACCTCAGAACTAGAATTCGACCATTCACGTTCTAGTAATTCTAGTTCTACGGCTAAAATGGAACTCCATCCTCAACTCTCCTTTCGAATAAAGATTGGCATCTGAGACAGTTTAGTGTCAGCACAAGTACCCACTCATAATGCAATGCATAAATTATCGTACCACACAACACAGGAAGGAAGGAAGGAAGGAAGGAAGGAAGGAAGGAAGGAAGGAAGGAAGGAAGACCCTATGGGCCCTAGTCAAAAGTAGTGCACTATATAGGGAATAGGGTGCCATTTGAGACGCCTACCAAACCATTCTGACTCGCTGTGGGATCAAGCACCATAAGGTTGATGTTTCCTCCCGTCTCAGACTCAGAGACATCAGATGTAAACACTGTGTACAATCTGCTGTGGATGTGCATATGTACAGTGTCGATGTAGGGATATCATCCCTCATCCACGACAGTTTAGTCAGAGGTAGCAGGGCTGAGGTCACGAAGGGCATGCGTCATAGTCGCACCCAATATCTATCATCTGAGATTCATTCAGAAACGTCCTATTGACATGTTTTGTTGTCGGTGATAGTGCTGTTATTCTTGTCATTTTGACAAGCCTTTGTCTAGATACGATCCCATCATAATCCTATTGGATTTGACTTTGAACGTGATAAAAATGACTGATTATTAAATCATTACATTATATTTTTATAATTGAGGGCCCAAGTGGAGACACACTGGACAGTTCTTTTTCTCTGTATGCATTGTTGAAAATATACAAAATGTCTATTCTTTATACAAAACATTAGCCTTCTCCTTTTCTCTCTCAGTGGTCTCTAATGGGAGCTTAAGTACAGTGTGTAAGAGCTTATTTTACTCTGTTCCTTCAGAGTATTTCTTCCATCCTATATCTGGTGTAATAATGAGTCCAGTGGGGACTGGATTAGAGTGAGAAAGAGACTCAGGATCTGAGAAACTCAGGGCTCCTCTCCTCTAGAGGAGATCCTTCTACTACACTGAACACATGACTCACAACACACACACACACACACACACACACACACACACACACACACACACACACACACACACACACACACACACACACACACACACACACACACACACACACACACACACACACACACACACACACACACACACACACACACACACACACACACACACACACACACACACACACACACACACAGCACCACCACAGCTACCGGTGTTTCATTTCCTGATTGACTCCAACTCCCAACCCAACGGACAGCTGAGAATCAATCTGTATGCTAAGTTTCTCTGCACCGAACCTGAAAATGACAGCCATTATCCAGATTTAAATTTGATCCCCCTGCTAGAATAATGACAATATATCATCAGGGGTGTCCCTGGCGTTGATAATTACAATCGGAATGGCTGGTGAGGAATTTGCTCTTAGGAGAGCCTGGCGGGACGCCACGGTAACAGCGGAGTAAGGGGGAAAAGATGACAGTGAAAAATGGGATTGATTCATACACATGGGGAAACCGATATAAGATGAAATGGATAACTTCTCTTCGGTCCTTTATGAACTAATATTGTCTTTTTTCATTCCCACTTGCAGTTGTTTAGATAAGCTCAGCAAAAGGACGAATAAGACAATTTCATAGAGATACAGTAAACCCTGATAATCCAGTCAAGGGTTACAAAAAATATAAAGATATAACAGCTCTTGCTGAGATGGGACAGCATTAGTTGGAATCTAGATAGAACAACTGCATATCGTTATCTGCCATGGCAACATGACATGACAACCGGGTCAGACACATGCTGTATCCATGAGTTTCAGGAGTCCTATTCATGAGTCCGCTCTCTACGGGTAACATGCGCACCCCCTGTACGCTGACAATGCGTACAGGGGGTGCGGAGATCCTTCTGGACTGATCAGCATGTACTCTTCTGCTGAGTAAGGGCAGGCCTATTGTCTTTTGATTGGTTTGTGTGGGCTGAAGGAGGTGCTTGAACTGTGAGGTAAGAGAAGAGAGTGTGCTGAGTGGTGGCTTAAGTGGAGGGGGAACTTTTAAAAGTACAATGAATGGATGTTTGTGTGTGCGCGTGTGTGTGTCTCCTTCAAACAAGCTGTTTTTCAGTAATGACTAATTGAAACTACTTACCATTAGCATCGGAGCGGTCTGTTGTTTTTCTGACGTGGCGCCAACTGAGAAAGAAAAGCCAGCAATATTGCTGAAATTGGTCTCTGTTGGACAACATTTCAACGAGACAACGATGCTTTCCCCGAAAGAGACAAAGGAATATATATGATGGAACGTCTAGAGAAAGAAAGGAAAAATGAGAGACAATATAAGACTTTTTTTACAAAAGCATCCGTTCACACGGAAGCAGAAAAGAGATTGTCCGTCTCCCATCAACACAAACCAGGGATGTATTCTACTTTACAACCTGTGAGAAGTTTAACCTGAAAATAATAAAACATGTCGGGCCCAAGTATCTTAATCCAGAGGTAACAACCACACACGGATCAGAAACTGAAACACCATGATTAATAGATAGGGTCATACTGTTGTGACCCGCTGAATAACAGCCATGCATCCTCTCTGTCTACAAGACTGCAGGTGAATGCATGGGAGGGTTTATGCTCAGCGTGAGCAATGAACATTGACAACCTAGTCTCTATACTACTGTACATGCATTATTGCATTATTACATGCATTATTGATCTACCCAGCAGGTGAATGTATTTATTTGATAGAAACATATTCTGTTTTACAGCAAGGACCAAGGGAAGAGTTAAGAGAGGAGGAGGGGGGACGTACGAGCCAATCATGAATCAATCATTTGGCTTGCTACCGAATGCATCTCCCGCTGAGAGCAGTTTAGAAAAACATTCGAGTTATGCGCTCAAGTAAATGATGCATTATTGTCTACTGTGGATGTTTTGTCATGAAGTCTGATGAACTCTCACCCTGTCAGCTCGACAGTTACAACATACTGTACAGTAGAAGTGACAGGTTTTGTTACAACCCAGTTTGAGCTGTTAATTACCTGGAATGTACAAGGTGTTAATTCAACTTCTGATACTAACCTCGAAGAATTCAACACAATTGGTTACTCCTTGGTACCAATAACATGACACTTGGGCCAATGGATCTCAAAGAAACCAAAGTGTAATCACGATGCAATAGGGAGGTATTAAATGATGCGTCATTCCAAGTGACTAATTCTCTGGAGCATCCATGGTCATGCTACCACATCTGATGCATCCTCTAGCCAGGCATCTGTCAGGGCCTGCTGGCTCATAAGGAGAAGCTACATAAATCAGAGTTGCTTCATAACTCATCAGACCTTGGTCCAGATTAAAAGGGGCAACCAAGCGAGAAGATTCTCTTTCAGGAACCTTCAACAAGAGAGAAGATAGGGCACATTGTGGCATACTGATTATATGTCAAAATACATGATCGATTTAGGATAACTAGCTTGTGGAGTTATTGGTAAAAATCCAAAAATCTAACACGTCAAGTGAGTTCCGCTCAACTGAATATGCCTTGATATTCCCCTCAGTATCACTTAAAATACAGTGAGGAGGGGATAAAAGGAGGGAAAGGAGAAAATGTCCCCAATTCTGACGTTGAACAGACACCTTCTCACTTATCTGGCTTCTGTGAGGGCTCCCTGTCACTCATTTTATCTTGGGCTCCCTGTGCGGACCAGTAGTTCCTCTCAATTTGCTAAATGTCAACATCACCTCTCTCTTTCTAGTGCCTCCAGAGAGGCTTGACCTCTATGCTGCTGTATCTCTATTGAACCTGTTCATCTCTATTGAACCTGTTCATCTCTATTGAACCTGTTCATCTCTATTGAACCTGTTCATCTCTATTGAACCTGTTCATCTTTTACCACTACTGAACCCGTTAATCTCTATTGAACCTGTTCATGCCTTTTGAACCTGTTCATCTTTTACCTCTATTGAACCTTCTCATCTCTATTGAACCTGTTCATCTCTATCGAACCTGTTCATCTGGGGTGAACCTGTTCATAGTGGTTAGAGCGTTGGACTAGTAACCGAAAGGTTGCAAATTCATATCCCCGAGCTGACAAGGTACAAATCTGTAATTCTGCCCCTGAACAGGCAGTTAACCCACTGTTCCTAGTCCATCATTGAAAATAAGAATTTGTTCTTAACTGACTTGCCTAGTTAAATAAAGGTAAAAAATAAAATCTCTATTGAACCTTTTCATCTTTTACCTCTATTGAACCTGTTAATCTGTATTGAATTTGTTAATCTCTATTGAACCTGTTTATCCCTATTGAACCTGTTCATCATCTACCTCTATAGAACCTGTTCATCTCTATTGAACCTGTTCATTTCTATTGAACCTGTTCATCATCTACCTCTATAGAACCTGTTCATCTCTATAGAACCTGTTCATCTCTATTGAACCTGTTCATCATCTACCTCTATAGAACCTGTTCATCATCTACCTCTATAGAACCTGTTCATCATCTACCTCTATAGAACCTGTTCATCATCTACCTCTATAGAACCTGTTCATCATCTACCTCTATAGAACCTGTTCATCATCTACCTCTATAGAACCTGTTCATCTCTATTGAACCTGTTCATCATCTACCTCTATAGAACCTGTTCATCATCTACCTCTATAGAACCTGTTCATCTCTATTGAACCTGTTCATCTTTTACCAGTATTGAAACTATTCATCCAGAAACAACTCTGTAATAACTTAATACAGTACATTTGGTACATACTGCACTGTGTACTCCATTCATCTAGTGTATCATGCATTTGTTATGGTATGGATATTTATTCAAGGTTATTATTGGTTTTGAATGAACGAAGAAAATCAGCTTTTAAAATGAAAGAAACATCATTTGATTTATCTAAGCACAGTTCCCCATTCATTTTTATGTCAAGCGATTGCAACAACTCCAGATGCTCAAGGCTCAAATCAAATCCAAATCAAATTTTATTGGTCACATACACATGGTTAGCAGATGTTCATGTGAGTGTAGCGAAATGCTTGTGCTTCTAGTTCCGACAGTGCAGTAATATCTAACAATTCCACAACAACTACCTAATACACACAAATCTAAAGGGATGGAATAAGAATATGTACATAGAAATATACAGATGAGCGATGGCCGAGCGGCATAGGCAAGATGCAGTAGATGGCATAAGATACAGTATATACATATGAGATGAGTAATGTAGGGTATGTAAACATTATTAAAGTGGCATTACTTATAGTGACTAGTGATCCATTTATTAAAGTGGCCAGTGAGTTGAGTCAGTATGTAGGCAGCAGACTCTCTGAATTACTGATTGCTGATTAACAGTCTGATGGCCTTGTGATAGAAGCTGTTTTTCAGTCTCTCGGTCCCAGCTTTGATGCACCTGTACTGACCTCGCCTTCTGGATGATAGTGGGATGAACAGGCAGTGGATCGGGTGGTTGTTTTCCTTGATGATCTTTTTGGACTTCCTGTGAGATCGGGTGCTGTAGGTGTCCTGGTGGGCAGGTAGTTTGCCCCCGGTGATACGTTGTGCAGACCGCACCACCCTCTGGAGAGCCTTGTGGTTGAGGGAGGTGCAGATGCCGTACCAGGCAGTGATACAGCCCAACAGGATGCTCTCAATTGTGCATCTGTAAAAGTTTGGCAATGTTTAGGTGACAAGCCACGTTTTTTCAGCCTCCTGAGGTTGAAGAGGCACTATTGCACCGTCTTCACCACACTGTCTGTGTGGGTATACTATTTCAGTTTGTCTGTGATGTGTACGCCGAGGAACTTTCCACCTTCTCCACTACTGTCCCGTTGATGTGGATAGGGGGTGCTCCCTCTGCTGTTTCCTGAAGGGCCTTAGCAGTCATATGTGACCTAGCCATAGAAGCCATATGAAACCTGGCCTAAGCAGTCATATGAGACCTGGCCATAGCAGCCATATTAGACCTGGCCTTAGCAGTCATATGAGACCTGGCCATAGCAGACATATGAGACCTGGCCTTAGCAGTCATATGAGACCTGGCCATAGCAGCCATATGAGACCTGGCCTTAGCAGTCATATGAGACCTGGCCATAGCAGCCATATGTGACCTGGCCTTAGCAGTCATATGAGACCTGGCCATAGCAGCCATATGTGACCTGGCCATAGCAGTCATATGAGACCTGGCCATAGCAGTCATATGAGACCTGGCCATAGCAGCCATATGAGACCTGGCCTTAGCAGTCATATGAGACCTGGCCATAGCCTTAGCAGTCATATGAGACCTGGCCATAGCAGCCATATGTGACCTGGCCTTAGCAGTCATATGAGACCTGGCCATAGCAGCTATATGAGACCTGGCCTTAGCAGTCATATGAGACCTGGCCTTAGCAGTCATATGAGACCTGGCCATAGCAGCCATATGAGACCTGGCCTTAGCAGTCATATGAGACCTGGCCATAGCAGCCATATGTGACCTGGCCTTAGCAGTCATATGAGACCTGGCCATAGCAGCCATATGTGACCTGGCCTTAGTAGTCATATGAGACTTGGCCATAGCAGCCATATGTGACCTGGCCATAGCAGTCATATGAGACCTGGCCATAGCAGTCATATGAGACCTGGCCATAGCAGCCATATGAGACCTGGCCTTAGCAGTCATATGAGACCTGGCCATAGCAGCCATATGTGACCTGGCCTTAGCAGTCATGTGAGACCTGGCCATAGCAGCTATATGAGACCTGGCCTTAGCAGTCATATGAGACCTGGCCTTAGCAGTCATATGAGACCTGGCCATAGCAGCCATATGAGACCTGGCCTTAGCAGTCATATGAGACCTGGCCATAGCAGCCATATGTGACCTGGCCTTAGCAGTCATATGAGACCTGGCCATAGCAGCCATATGTGACCTGGCCATAGCAGTCATATGAGACCTGGCCATAGCAGTCATATGAGACCTGGCCATAGCAGCCATATGAGACCTGGCCTTAGCAGTCATATGAGACCTGGCCATAGCAGCCATATGTGACCTGGCCTTAGCAGTCATATGAGACCTGGCCATAGCAGCTATATGAGACCTGGCCTTAGCAGTCATATGAGACCTGGCCTTAGCAGTCATATGTGACCTAGCCATAGCAGCCATATGAGACCTGGCCTTTGCAGTCATATGAGACCTGGCCTTAGCAGCCATATGAGACCTGGCCATAGCAGTCATATGTGACCAAGCCATATGAGACCTGGCCATAGCAGTCATATGTGACCAAGCCATATGAGACCTGGCCATAGCAGCCATATGTGACCTGGCCATAGCAGTCATATGAGACCTGGCCATAGCAGCCATATGAGACCTGGCCTGAGCAGTCATATGAGACCTGGCCTTAGCAGTCATATGAGACCTGGCCATAGCAGTCATATGTGACCAAGCCATATGAGACCTGGCCATAGCAGTCATATGTGACCAAGCCATATGAGACCTGGCCATAGCAGCCATATGTGACCTGGCCATAGCAGTCATATGAGACCTGGCCATAGCAGCTATATGAGACCTGGCCATAGCAGCTATATGAGACCTGGCCTTAGCAGTCATATGAGACCTGGCCTTAGCAGTCATATGAGACCTGGCCATAGCAGTCATATGAGACCTGGCCATAGCAGTCATATGAGACCTGGCCTTAGCAGTCATATGAGACCTGGCCATAGCAGCCATATGTGACCTGGCCTTAGCAGTCATATGAGACCTGGCCTTAGCAGTCATATGAGACCTGGCCATAGCAGCCATATGAGACCTGGCCTTAGCAGTCATATGAGACCTGGCCATAGCAGCCATATGAGACCTGGCCTTAGCAGTCATATGAGACCTGGCCATAGCAGCCATATGAGACCTGGCCTTAGCAGTCATATGAGACCTGGCCATAGCAGTCATATGAGACCTGGCCATAGCAGTCATATGAGACCTGGCCTTAGCAGCCATATGAGACCTGGCCTGAGCAGTCATATGAGACCTGGCCTTAGCAGTCATATGAGACCTGGCCATAGCAGCCATATGAGACCTGGCCTGAGCAGTCATATGAGACCTGGCCTTAGCAGTCATATGAGACCTGGCTATAGCAGCCATATGAGACCTGGCCTTAGCAGTCATATGAGACCTGGCCTTAGCAGTCATATGAGACCTGGCCATAGCAGCCATATGTGACCTGGCCTTAGCAGTCATATGAGACCTGGCCTTAGCAGTCATATGAGACCTGGCCTTAGCAGTCATATGAGACCTGGCCTTAGCAGCCATATGAAGCATGGCCCCAAGCAGACGGAATCTCTTATTGGGAGGGCAGGATGAGCCCCGGCCCAGTCTGCTGTTGGTGTGTTCAGCAGGGTGCCCTACAGAAGAGCCATATAGACTGGGGGATCTCCCACACACACACACACACACACACACACACACACACACACACACACACACACACACACACACACACACACACACACACACACACACACACACACACACACACACACACACACACACACTAATGTGTGCCCTCTAGTGATGCCCTCTTACCAGTCAGGAATAACTGGGGATTCTTAATTTGCTCCTTCAGGTTTTAAGAAACATTTAGGCAGCTGTTTTGGGGAAATAGGAAACATTGGGAAACTCCCACTGGAGGTGAACAGCATGGCATTCTGCTGTTGTAAGATGCTGAATCTGTTGAACGATGGGGCTTCACATCTGAATATTATGGTTCCTTTAGAGTTTAACGACCCCCTTCCCTCTCACAATCACTCCAGATTGGGAGGTGATATGATTGAAACAATGATTACTATAATGCTTGAAAGTTGGTTACTGTAATGGCTTAAAAATGGTTTACTGTAAAAATGTTGTTTTACTAAAGATGGAGGGAATCCATCTGGAGAGATGATGTCATCATCCTCTATCTTCGAGTCTCCCAGGGATCAGAAGGCAGTCAGTTAGGGAGGGTTTCCTGGATGTCTGCTCTGCTCACAGCTACAGGGTCGGCGGCCAATCCCCCGACAGCTGCTCTCCTGCTCCCTAACTGAGGTGGAACAACTCCTACCATACGCTCCTAGAGTCTACCCATCTGTAGTCAAGACAGAGGGATCTACTTGGGCGGCGTTACTGTAATAAAATATGGGCTAACTTAATACCCATTTCCCAGTGTCTCTACAGTCAGATCTTATTAAGATCATAATGCACTCTCATTAGAAAAGGTAGTGAATTGTACCCTATAACATCACACCTCACCCTTTAACAAACACTTGTTACTGTAGTGGTACCCTATAAGGTAGTCCATTGTACCCTTACTTATAGGTACACTTGCAGTTGGAACCCTAAAAGAGACAAAATATGTTTAGCCTTTTTCGGGTACCAATACAGTGACAAAAGCCGTTTGTTCCTTTTAAGTGGCGAAAACGTACCCTCTCTCTATGCCAAGTCCCTCACATGTACGCGCCACTTCTGACACCAATGTAATGAATTCAGTGGGTAGCCCCGACAGGGATGCGAACACTTTAACCATTACACCAAGAGGTCTTGGTTGCTAGGTTGCTCAGTGTTGGGTGAAGGTCACTGCAATATTTATTACAGCTCTTCATTGTCACATGCTTTTATATAAGCCTTTATTAAGACTTCAGAACCAGCAGTGGACATGCTCGAAATGAACATAACAATAGACTACTTAAACTGGTACAACACTTCCACTCACGGGTGGACAAAAAGAACTGAAGGCCACTCCCCCACTAAGCCATGCCTCCAATGACTGTACCTTTATATTGAAAATGTGGTACACATGTGGATAATCAGTGTAGATGACGGGGAGGAGACAGGTCAAAGACAGATTTTTAAGCCTTCAGACAACTGAGACATGGTTGTGGGTCACATGGAATGACACTGGAGAGACGAAGCAGGTACGGGGAGTCAAACATTTAATAGAACGGACATGGAACGAGACAGGAACAGCGTCAGCAAACGGGTAACACAAACAAAAGACAATCAATGCAGAAGCGGGGAACAGAGCTGGGGAACTGACAAATATAGGAGAGGTAATAACAGGTGATGAGTGAGTCCAGGTGAGTCCAATATCGCTGATGCGCGTGACGAGGGAAGGCAGGTGTGCGTAATGGATGACAGGAAGGGGGCAGACGTGACATTGTGTATGTGTGCCTTTCAGAGGGTGAATGGGCAAGACAAAATATTGAAGTGCCTTTGAACAGGGTATGGTTGTAGGTGCCAGGTGATCCAGTACGAGTATGTCAAGAACTGCAACTGTCACACCCTGATCTGTTTCACATGTCCTTGTGCTTGTCTCCACCCCCTCCAGGTGTCACCCATCTTCCCCACCTATCCCCTGGGTATTTAAACATGTGTTTTCTGTCTGTCTATGCTAATTATTCTTGTATGTTCCAAGTCAACCAGTGTGTTTTTCCCGTGCTCCTGCCTTTTCTGTTCTGCCTGCCTGACCATTCTGCCTGCCTGCCACACTGCACCTCCTGGACTCTGAACTGGTTTTGACCCTTTGCCTGTCCACGACCATTCTCTTGCCTGCCCCTTTTGGATTATTAATAAATATCAAAGACTCAAACCATCTGCCTCCCGTGTCTGCATCTGGGTCTCGCCTTGTGCCCTTATAGCAACGCTGCTGGGTTTTTCACGCAACAGTTTCCCGTGTGTATCAAGAATGGACAACCACCCAAAGGATATCCAGCCAACTTGACACAACTTTGGGAAGCATTGGAGTCAACATGGGCCAGCATCCCTGTGGAACGCTTTCAACACCTCGCAGAGTCCATGACCTGACAAATTGAGGCTGTTCTGAGGGCAAAAGGGGGTGCAACCCCCTGTTCCTAATGTTTTGTACACTGAGTGTATACTTCCTTCCCCCTGTCATTAATTAGACTATTTCATTGAAACTGCAGGAAGTTAATATTGAATAAATTCTCACAATCAAACTAAAAAAGAAACATCACACCTTATCCTTTTCCTTATTCATTACTGCTCACTTTTTACAAGTTCATTTGTCAGAGAATCATGCTGCATTGCTATGGGTTTGAAATAAACATAAACCTTGGAACAGTTTGGTAAGAATCGGTAAGTTTCTTACCAAGCTAAAGATTCAAATCATCATAGACTCTAATGACAGAAATGAGTTATCATGCTAATAGGAAACAAACAGGAGACACTGCAGCCAGCCTTAATCAAGGCTCAGAGTCCTCTTGAATACTCATATGCACATCTAATTATAAGTATCATAATAAATGGGGTGATTATAATAATGAACCGTAATTAAAATTAGCGATAAGCACGCTTTAACCGGAAACAAGTTGTAGAACTGTTTTTAAAAGTGCTCTCCTTATCCATAGAGTGCTTAACCAAGTACACAGAAGTCACATGTTTACAGTATAGTGCTTGAGAAATCCTTGTAACACTTGGTCAGGTCGAACTTAATAACACTCTAAATAAAAATCTGTTTTCAGGGTATTTTACTGGAAAAGTTATAAACAAGATACAGGAACACAAATGTCAGTTTAGTGATGACCAAAGCAAATGGCCTTTTTCAGGGAAAAAGTGAGGCTGGTAATGGTTGGGGAAAATTGTTGCGCCCACTCTATTTTCCACAGCGCCCAACGCGTCAACACATGGGCTTGTTACAAACAAATGAAACAGATTTCTGGGTAAAGCCAGGGTCACTCAGTGAAGGTTATGGCTAATTGGGACTATTTATCACCACACTCCAGCCAACAGTGACGAGTACATGCTTTTCCCTGTTTCTCATTACCACTATCAGTAATGAGAGCAGAAAGTATCTGGGAATTTACATAGAAACAGAGGACATCCTGTGAATAAGGGAAAAGGTAGAGCAGTTTCCTGGATCCAGTAAATAAAGGACACTGGGTTGTGATAGCGTTGTGATAGCGTTGAAATATATGTATAGTTTAAATCAGTATTAAACCGTTATAACCCATCACTGGAAATGATGTGATTTTCATTTGTCTATAATGACCAACCTACATCAATGAACATGATTTATGATGTGAGGGTTTAGGCTATAACACAAGCTCATGCATATTGATTTTGATTAAAACCATGGGTTATCTTTATGTGCTAATATACCCATTATAGATATCCATGTCGCCACATTTCATGGGCAATTCATTTTATTAGTAATAGTAGCTCAGCAGATCTTTCCCATCCACCTTCAAACAGAACTCTATAAAATGCTCTCTATGAAATAATGATTTCGTCTATGTGTTACCATGGTAACAAATGATCCCCATTGATCGCTGATGTCTGAAGATGTAATCAAAACAGAAGACCTTTGAGCTACTGTGTTTTAACGTCATTGTGCACCGGAAACATCTCCATATGGACATATGGATTTAAAGCAGAAATCCCTGTGTAGTCTTTTCATTACACACCCTATTTTCGACAAAGAGTACCTGGTGCCACGTTTGATTGAATCACCCCACATTATCTGAACTAATTACGATTTCTCAGCCGCATGCTGTCGCCAAAGGGACCTTGGAATAGAATTACCTTCAGACGGTTATTTGTCCCCCCGGCTATTGCTATTCAGAGTGCAGTCCCATCCTCCCATCCCCTCACCATGTCTGACAAGTCTTATCTTCGCTAGTCGTCCACAGGTGTTCTCTGACAGCGGAGTGTGATCAAAATGCTGTGCAGGGCCTGGGCCAGCCAAATGCTGTTTACTCTGAGAGATTACAGGTTACCCCGTCGGTCTCTGAAAGTAAAGCATCCCACATACCCCTACCAACGCTTTGATGTGACATATGGACAGGAGTGGTAAGCCCGTTTTTAAGCAGTAGGCTGACAGAGTTGCATTGGCAGCTAGCTAGCATCCCATTCACCACCGCATCTCTCTCTCTCTCTCTCTCTCTCTCTCTCTCTCTCTCTCTCTCTCTCTCTTTCTCTATTTGACTCTGGCTGGGTTTGCGTATGATGAGTTCAGTTCATACATTTCCGAGAGAATTACATCTACTTTGGAGAGACAGCCTTGTGTAATCTCTGCAGTGGCATTAGTGGTATGAACAAATAAAACATAGTCCAGCGGACTAGGAAGGAAACTTGTATCAGGATCAAGGTCAACTGCTAATAATGCAAACCCTAACAAAAGCCTGACTGATAGAAGAGGTTTATATCAGGCCCCTCCACAGTTTGGGATTTTGGTTTGTACTGCCTTTCCACTGTTAACAATATAATATGGCACGTAATGTGTTGAATTGAACATTTTGTTAGACGACAACCATTTTAACTTCTTATGGCTGCAGGGGCAGTATTAGCTTGGATGAAAGGTGCCCAGAGTAAATGGCTTGCTCCTCAGTCCCAGTTGCTAATATATGCATAGTATTATTAGTATTGGATATAAAACACTCTGAAGTTCTGACTGTGCTCTGACCTCTTTCTCCCCTCTCTCTCCAGATGAAATCTCGCGTCTTGTGACGGCCGGCCGCCCAACAACCTGCCCGCTCGACCCTATCCCCTCCTCTCTTCTCCAGACCATTTCCGGAGACCTTCTCCCTTACCTCACCTCGCTCATCAACTTATCCCTGACCGCTGGCTACGTCCCTTCCGTCTTCAAGAGAGTGAGAGTTGCACCCCTTCTGAAAAAACCTACACTCGATCCCTCCGATGTCAACAACTACAGACCAGTATCCCTTCTTTCTTTTCTCTCCAAAACTCTTGAACGTGTCGTCCTTGGTCAGCTCTCCCGCTATCTCTCTCAGAATGACCTTCTTGATCCAAATCAGTCAGGTTTCAAGACTAGTCATTCAACTGAGACTGCTCTTCTCTGTATCACGGAGGCGCTCCGCACCGCTAAAGCTAACTCTCTCTCCTCTGCTCTCATCCTTCTAGACCTATCGGCTGCCTTTGATACTGTGAACCATCAGATCCTCCTCTCCACCCTCTCCGAGTTGGGCATCTCCGGCGCGGCCCACGCTTGGATTGCGTCCTACCTGACAGGTCGTTCCTACCAGGTGGCGTGGCGAGAATCTGTCTCCTCACCACGCCCTCTCACCACTGGTGTCCCCAGGGCTCTGTTCTAGGCCCTCTCCTATTCTCGCTATACACCAAGTCACTTGGCTCTGTCATAACCTCACATGGTCTCTCCTATCATTGCTATGCAGACGATTAATTAATCTTCTCCTTTCCCCCTTCTGATGACCAGGTGGCGAATCGCATCTCTGCATGTCTGGCAGACATATCAGTGTGGATGACGGATCACCACCTCAAGCTGAACTTCGGCAAGACGGAGCTGCTCTTCCTCCCGGGGAAGGACTGCCCGTTCCATGATCTCGCCATCACGGTTGACAACTCCATTGTGTCCTCCTCCCAGAGCGCTAAGAACCTTGGCGTGATCCTGGACAACACCCTGTCGTTCTCAACTAACATCAAGGCGGTGGCCCGTTCCTGTAGGTTCATGCTCTACAACATCCGCAGAGTACGACCCTGCCTCACACAGGAAGCGGCGCAGGTCCTAATCCAGGCACTTGTCATCTCCCGTCTGGATTACTGCAACTCGCTGTTGGCTGGGCTCCCTGCCTGTGCCATTAAACCCCTACAACTCATCCAGAACGCCGCAGCCCGTCTAGTGTTCAACCTTCCAAAGTTCTCTCACGTCACCCCGCTCCTCCGCTCTCTCCACTGGCTTCCAGTTGAAGCTCGCATCCGCTACAAGACCATGGTGCTTGCCTACGGAGCTGTGAGGGGAACGGCACCTCAGTACCTCCAGGCTCTGATCAGGCCCTACACCCAAATAAGGGCACTGCGTTCATCCACCTCTGGCCTGCTCGCCTCCCTACCACTGAGGAAGTACAGTTCCCGCTCAGCCCAGTCAAAACTGTTCGCTGCTCTGGCCCCCCAATGGTGGAACAAACTCCCTCACGACGCCAGGACAGCGGAGTCAATCACCACCTTCCGGAGACACCTGAAACCCCACCTCTTTAAGGAATACCTAGGATAGGATAAAGTAATCCTTCTCACCCCCCTCCCCCCCCTTAAAATATTTAGATGCACTATTGTAAAGTGGCTGTTCCACTGGATGTCATAAGGTGAATGCACCAATTTGTAAGTCGCTCTGGATAAGAGCGTCTGCTAAATGACTTAAATGTAAATGTAATGTAAGTTTCTAAAACTGTTTGAATGATGTCTGTCAGTATAGCAGAACTCATATGGCAGGCAAACACCTGAGAAGAAATCCAAACAGGAAGTGAGAAATCTGAGGTTGGTCGATTCTCAACCCAGTCCCTATTGAATTCACAGTGGGATATGGATGTAGTTGCACTTCCTAGTGCTTCCACCAGATGTCAACCGTCTTTAGAAACTTGAATGAGGCTTCTACTGTGTTGTGGGGCTGAATGGGAGCTGAATGAGCCAGGTGTCTGGCAGAGCCAAGGGCTGGTCACGCGCAATTCACATGATAGGGACCTGCGTTGCATGGCTTCTCTACACACAAAGGAATTCTCCGGTTGGAACTTTATTGAAGATTTATGATAGCAACACCCTAAAGATTGATTTTATACCTTAGTTTGACAAGTTTCTTCGACCTGTAATATAACCTTACGTCCGACGTTCGGATGGACCTGCACGAGCGTCTGGATCTGTGTACTAAACGCGCTAACAAAAGTAGCTACTTAAATAATGGACATTATTGAACAAATCAAGCATTTATTGTGGAACTAGGATTCCTGGTAGTGCATTCTGATGAAGATCATCAAAGTTAAGGGAATATTTATAATGTGATTTCTGATTTCTGTTGACTCCAACATGGTGGATTTTTTTTTCTGAGCGCCGTCTCAGATTATTGCATGATTTGCTTTTTCCGTAGTTTAAAAAAAATCTGACACAGTGGTTGCATTAAAGGAGAGGTATATATATATATATATATATATATATATATATAATTGAATGTGTATAACTGGTATTTTCATCTATGATGAGTATTTATGTTGAATTGTTGGTGGCTATGCAAAATCACTGAATGTTTTTGGAACTAGTGATTGTAACGCGCCAATGTAAACTCAGCTTTTTTAAAATATAAATATGAACTTTATCAAACAAAACATACATGTATTGTGTAACATGAAGTCCTATGAGTGTCATCTGATGAAGATCATCAAAGGTTAGTGATTCATTTTATATCTATTTGTCCTTTTTGTGACTCCTCTCTTTGGTTGGAAAAATGGCTGAGTTTGTCTTTGAGTTGGTGGTCACCTAACATAAACGTTTGTGGTGCTTTCACTGTAAAGCCTATTTGAAATCGGACACTGTGGTGGGATTAACAACAAGATTACCTTTAAAATTGTATAAGATGTTTGAGGAATTTTAATTATGAGATTTCTGTTGTTTTGAATTTGACGCCCTGCACTTTCACTGGCTGTTGTCATATCATCATATTAACGGGATTGCAGCCCTAAGAAGTTTTTAAGAACTGTGGCAATTTAAAATGACGGAAAGTCTCCGGGTGTCATTCATCTCTCCCGTTGTTTGATTCTGGGTGAATGCTTAAGGCTTTCACTTGAGATCTCATTTGTATTTTCAGATGTTTAACCTGTTGATTGTTTTTTGCAGCAGTACAGCGGGGTGTGCCTACTTTTCTATGACAACACATAGCTTTGGGGCGTTGTAAGCTAATCTGTTTTGTTCCTGTTTTGATCAATGAAATAGAATCATGTCTATTTATAAACCTCTTGGTCACATTCCATTTTGTCAGGTTTTCAAACGCGAGCTGAAATCAGAATTTACTGCTGTTTGATCCAGTAGCCTTCTGTTACCAGCGTGTATGTGAATGACTCACAAAAATAGAAAGACAGCCCTTAGCATGACACCTCAGATTAAATGAAGACATGGAACTATTCAGCTTCTCTGGTCAGTGTCTGTTTTGATATAAATGATTAATAGTTGCTTACGTTGTAATGGTTTTCACATGGCATCGCTGCAATGTTTTCTCTGATGGTGGTAGCATATAACTGCTGTCAGTCGACCATGTCGGCATGAACATCTTTTTATAATTGCTACATGTATTACAAAGCTATTTAGATGCTTTTTTTCAGACTCTTCTTCAAAACTTTATCACTTTGCATGTGGGCAACATGCAGCCACCAGTCAAATGTTAATGGGTGACTTGGCTACAAAATATATAATTCTATTTACAGTATGTATGTACTCGAAGGGGCTTCTGTCATGCTTTTATTGTTGTCTGTGATCAGGTATGTGTCCCAAATGGCACCCTTTCCCCTATATAGTGCCCTGGTCAAAAGTAGTACACTAAATAGGGAATAGGGTGCCATTTGGGATGCAGGCCAAGAGTCTAAACGGTAGACCGAACATGATGGACACGAGAGGATGACAACTCCCTCATCGTCACATGACATTTCTGTAACCCATGTTACACAGAAGTCAGGACCACTCCATTCTCTCATGTCAAAGCTGTCAACATCTCCGTGCTGTTACCTTAACCAGGAAGGAACAAACTGATGCCTCTCAGTTTTGACATATATGAAAAGTCTACTCGGAAGACACAGCATGTTATGATGGCCTGAATATAGTATAACTAGATAGTATGTGCGCATAAGCTTATTGTCCAGAGGGTACTTGTACATTAAGCTGCCTCATGCTACAGAAACAGGAGATAAACAAATACATTTGCAAAAATGTAAATTAAAATTTCCTATGCAGCCATTTTGATCTCAATATCAAATCATTTCTGGGTAACAACTAAGTACTTTAATGTGATTGTTTTCAGTTCGTAAAGCAAAGAGCAATTTCTCCAGCAATACATTTGCAAGGACTCTCTGGGAGTTGTCTGAGTCGGGAGGGGAAAACAGAAAACTAGCGGTTATTTGCAAAGACATTTGTAATTGTCTTTGTTATTGGTCTATTAACTAATTTATTGCCTGGAGATGTCACCAGGCAAGTCGACCAAAAGAGGCTTACATTTCAGGCAGTCTTTTCAAACAGCTCTTACACTGAAAGGGAATTCATATAACTGTCACAGTTTCACAGTATTAATCCAACCTCATCGTGTGGAACTAAAAAAAAAAAACGTTTTTAACTGCACTGCTTGAACAACAAGTCACGCATGTTGTAGAACACAGCAGCAGTGCCTGGTGCATCCTTTCAGAAAGTACAGCCGTGCCATCTGATCCAAAACATCCACACCAACCTATGGAACAGAATCGAGTAGAAAACATGAGGATTATCTTCCCATAGGAAAAACAACACCCGTTATACAGCAGAGCATAACACATTGCATACGTTTATCAATATATGACGATGCATACGATGTAATATTGGCATACCTTTGGTTGTGATGCATAAC